>NW_027636044.1:0-22122 GCF_903797595.1 Erithacus rubecula | reverse complement strand
GGATTCCATAGTAAGGATTTTTTGCCTGTAATATTGAAAAAGTCTAATTCTGTCATTATATGCACAGTTTTCCCTTTTTGTTTTTCCCTGGGTCCAATACTGGGTTGGTTTCTCTGGGATCCACCACGTCAATGTTCCATTACTCACTTTGTATTTCTTACAAGGAGTATTTCCTACTTTTTTATGAAAATGTTCCCAGTGCACCAGAGACATTCTTCCCCTATCACTGTTGAACTTAAAATCCACCCTTCTGGTCGCCTTCCCCCCTTGGGATTTGTCTGGTTCCACTTAAGGAGTTCAATTGGACCTGAGCTGCTGCCTTTCCATGGCCATTCTTCTGACAGGAGAGCCCCCCACAGACCCAGCAGTTAGTTACATTAAGAGTTTTACTTATTCTTTTTCCTAATTCTACAAATTGGTTCTTTCCCAGTCTTGAGATATCTGTCTCTCCTTCCAGTTGCTTTTCAAGTTTTGCATACAAATGTTGAAGTGAAATTGGTACAATTTTAGGCTGTGGTGCTATTTTTCCTTTTATTTTTTATTTTTCCTTTTATTAATTGTTCTTTCACTGAATCTTGAGCCTTACTGTTAATGATATATGTAAAACAAATCCATTTCTCTCCTTTTGAACATGCATTTTCCAATTTGTCATCGCTTATTCCAAGGTTTTCTGCAATCCAATATTTTTTCCCATTGTGTTCACAAGTTCTTAAATTGGATGGGTTATAACAGTGGCTGTTGACATGGGTGTGTGTAATAAGGAAAGAGCCTCGGTGTCTGTCCATGTGCAGCTTCCAGCAGCATCTGTAACATGGCCCTGCCAACCTCCCGACGGGGAAAAGGCAAAAATGAGTGACAGAGAAAGGAATAACAGAGGTCTGGTATGGCTTATACCTGCACCTCCCATGCCTGTGGGGTTGCAGCCCACAACAGGTGTTATGATCTTCTCAGTGGCAGATACAGAGGCCAGTCTGGTCTTGCCCTCTATTTCCTTGTCCACGTGCTGGTTTTGACACTCCTTAGCTGTAGATTCTTCCTGTTTCCCCAGCTCAGGTATTTCCCTGTCAACTGGTATTAGTGACTGCCATCCACAAAATAAATTTATTATTTTAGTGGTTCTTAATTTTATCTGGATAGGGACAAGATTTGGTATGCAGAATTCTTATTATGAGATTGCAAATTGTATGTCTTACAAAATCAGTTTTATAATTTAGACCTTCTATACTTAATCCAGTGAGTATGTTCAGTGTTTAGAACGAGTCAGACAGGATATACTGTGTGGCATTGATGGAAGTTGTCATTTGGGTCCTCCCAGTTTGTCACCAACTGTTCCTCTCTGAAGAGTCAGTTTAGTGTCACCAGGTTCAGATGTTATATTCCACTCTTTAGGTTTCTCCACAGCTCCTTTGATTCTGCTGCCGTGGATCCACCCATGTTCCCTGTCCCAGCGGCTTCAGTTGTCAGCAGTACCTGAAAAGGACCTTCCCATTGTGGGGCAAAGATTGTTCTTTCCATGTCTTCACCAGTACCCATTCCCCTGGATGGATATTGTGGATTTTAAATCTAGAGATGTGGTTTGAGGGATTATTCCTTTTAATTGCAAACTTTCAAGGGTTGTTGCAATTGTGTTGATATATCCTCTAACACTCTTTTCCCCTAATTCATAAGTGGCAGTTTCATGTTGGGTGGTCAAAAAGAGTAACCCAAACATCATTTCATAAGGTGACACTCCTAGGTCAGACCTAGGTTGTGTTTGGATCCTCAACAGAGCCAAAGGTAAACATTTCACCCAGGACATCTGGGTTTCAATCATTAATTTTGTTAGAGTTCTTTTAAAAGTCTGGTTCATCCTTTCTACCTGGCCCTAATTTTGTGGATGCCATGGTGTGTGTAATTCCCACTTTATTCCTAAAATTTGAATTATCTGCTATAGGACTTTTGATGTAAAATGTGTTCCTGTGTCTGAGTCTATTCTATTAACCATTCCATACCTGGGAGTTATTTGTTCCAAAAGGGTTTTACAGACCACATTAGCTGTGGCTCTGACAGTGGGAACAGCTTCCACCCAATGAGTTAGATGGTCTGTTATTACTGATAAAAACTTCCATCTCTGTACTTGGGGAAGTTCAGTGAAGTCGACTTAAATACTTTGAAATGGTTGGAGTGCTAATTCACGGCCTCCAAGGGTTGTTTTTCTCATTACCCTTTTATTTACCTTTTGACAGATTATACATCTTTCAGTTACTTGTTTTGCCAATCCAAAAATCCCAATACACCCATAATTCCTCAGGAAGTGATCACACAGAGCTTGAGTACCCCCATGAGTCTTTTGATGCATATCTTCTAATATTTTTCTACAAAGTGCCTTATTAAGTAAATGCCTGGCATCAGGAAGCTTCCATTTCCCAGATTCGTCTGACTTTCCCCTCTCCCTCTTAATTCTTTTTCTTCCGCCTCACTAAATTTTGGAATTGCTAATTCTTCCTTTTCTGGGGTCAAAATTAACATGACATTTTTTGGCCCCATTTTCTGCTGCATCTTTTAGCTTCTTGATCTGCAAAGTCATTTCCCCTTATTTCTGGAGTCATTCCCTTTTGATGTCCCTTTATATGTATCACAGCTATACATAAAGCTATACATAGACATACATACAGCAAAGGGTTAAAATGGCCGGGTGCTTGGCATGGTGCCCAGAGCACACCGCTGCTTCGGGAACACACCTTTAAATACCTTTTACAATCCATCCCTTTGTCACATATCCATAGACCTTCATGCATAGTCAGCTGTTTCTGGGAACTGTTTAGCATGGCCACTCCTTGGGTCCGCCTTTTTAGAGCATGTGTGTTTCTTGGCTTGTGGTTTTATTCTTCTCCCTTTTAATTAGGGTGGTGGTCCCAGCCGGTGAGTGTTGATAATTGTCTTGTCAGCTGCAGGGTCCCCATCACATGTTCACGGGCTGTTATCTTTGACTAAGTGGGTAGTTTAAACAAACTATCTCTAAAAAACTTATGTCTGACTTTTACTATTAACCAAGATTATATCCATATAGAAATGCTATTTTAACCTTATACATACAGCATTTATCCCAATACTTGCAAAGAGCCAACAACATGTCATGCATTTATAACACAAATCTATTTTGTGTCAGCTCCAAATACCCCTCCCCCCTTCAAAAAACCCACCCAGGATATTTGGGGCGAGCTCCCCCTCCCCGGGCACCTGCGGGATGCGGGGGGCGATGGTCTGGGGGCGAAGGAGCTGCAGATACAGAGAGCGGGGAACGCACGTGGTGCCTCCTCTCGATCCTCCTTATCCTTCTTCCTCCTCTGTCTCTCCTCTTCCTCCTCCTCCCCTTCCTCCGACCCTCTGGCCGCGTGGCCGGGCCCGGACACGAAGGGAAAGGGCCCGGTGACCCCCAAACCCGGCTGAGGGGAGCGAACCCTTGAAGGTGAAAATGGGAAAGAGGTGGGAGAGGGGGGACAGCAGGAAGTTGGACCCACTGAGGGTCCCCCAGTTATCCCCAGGACCCCCAAGCCCCGTCCCAGCCCCCCCAGTTCCCTCTGCACCCCCGGCTGAGTGGGGGGCTCAGCCCAGGACCCGTCGTCGTTCGGGGCTCCCCCGAGTGCAGCGAACGGGAGAGTTCCCGGCTCGGAGTGGCCCCAGCACAGGAGGGGATCCTGTCCCTCTTTGAGGGCGTTTAAGGCTCTTCAGGCACCTTTGAAGAGGAGTTTTTCGCTTTTTAATTTTTTTTTGGGGGGGGTTGGGGATCCCACCACTACAAGGGTGCATTTTCCTTTCCATTTTAGGGTGTTTGTGGGGCCACAGCCCCAAAGGCCCCTTTTAAGGGGGGATCATGACGGCTTAAAGTGACATTTGTAGGGGAGCCCCCACTACAACCTCCTGTAGGGGATGTTTTGTCCTCCAGGGTGGATTTTAGGGCTTGTCTCTACCATCGCCACTTTAAAGAGCTGTAAATTGAAAGGCTCCACTGAAACTGCACTTAAAAGTGCAACGCCATTCCCATTGATTCCAGCAGCGGAGCCCCGGGGGGATTGGGGTTCCCGGGAGGTTTTGGGGGTACCTGGACGATGCCGGTGACAGAGCTGGGGACCCCGTGCCGGGTATGAACCTTCTCACTGCACTTGGGCAGCGCCAGCGTGTTCAGGGAGATCCTGGGGGGACTGGGAGATTCTCCGCTAATCCCAGGGGACCCCAAATGCTAAGGACCCCCCTGAACTCCCCTCAGCGCTGGATCTGCTGCCAGCATCTCACCCAAAACCCTGAGAACTGTGATGAGTGACAGCCTAGGAGTGTTTCTCACTGTCTGCCGCACTGCACAGAACACCCCAGGCAGAGCACTCCAGGAGGGAACTTCCATGGGTTTCTTCCCCTTCTGGTTTCATCCCTGCCATATTTCCAGAGACATTCCTGGCAGGTGTGCCCCAGGTTATCTGTGAATTCCTCAGACTCGATCTCCTCAATTTCCCAGCACCTCTTGGTGACCTGGGCAGCGCCGGCGGCCACCACAAATGTCCCGGATCGCAGCTGGAAGGAGAGGAATTCCCGGCCATCCTTGGCGAGCCCATGGGATCCGCGGACGCTGCCGTGGGACAGGAGGGCACAGGCGGAAACCTCCTGCAGCAGGGGTTCCCTGTATGCAGCAAAGGGAGCTCCAAGGGTCCCCGGTGTCCCCACCTGCAGCACAGGGTGGGGAAAGCCGGGATGGCCGGGAATAGGGGTAAAGGGTGTCCTCAGTGTTGAGGGAAGGAGGGGCTGGGTGCTGGGAAAGGCAGGAATAGGGGTGCAGGGGGTCTCTGGGTCAAGGAGAAGGTGACTCTGCGGGCCAGGAGAGGCGGGATGGCCGGGAAAGGGGTGCCGGGGTTACTGGTGCCGGATAGGGGGGCAGGGTGGAGCGCATGGACGGGAATGGGGGTTCGGGCGGATCAAGGCGCCCGGGAATGTGGGTGTAGGGGCCTCTCCGTGCTCCGGTATGGGCGATCAAAGAGTCCCGGGACCGGGGGTCCCCCTCAGCTCTGGCCGCCCCCCGGGGCCCCCAGGAGCGCCCCAGCCCCAGCGCTGGAGCCATGGCGCTGCTCGGCTGCGGCCCCGCCCCTGAGCAGCCTCCGGCCCCGCCATTGGCGCTGCTCTTTCCTGCCAGCCAATGGCAGCCCGAGTGTTTAGAGGCGTCACCGGTCGCCGGGCAGATCCCGGCATTGCTGCCGGCTGCGGGGAGCTCGCGGGGGAGGGCACGGGGCATTCCCGGGAATTCCCCTGGATTCCCTCCCGGGATCCCCCGGGACCCTCCTCGGCCGCGCACTGCGGGACCCCCGGGCCGGGCTGTGCTCAGCTCCCGGGGCCTGCGCTCCAGCTCTGCCTGCAACCCGCCGCCTCAGGCCCAAAGCGGGGCGAGCACCGCCAGCCGCGGATCCATTTTTTCCTGCGGCTGCGGCTCCGAGCCCCGGCGGAGCAGGACTGGGCGCTGCGACTGCGAGCCCTGATTGCCAATCTCCTTCTCTCTCTTTCTCCTGTTCTCTCCCCTTGCTGTGGGTGATCATCAATCCCAGAGCGGCCGGAGAGCCCCGTGCCCAGAACCGAAGCCTTTAACTACGGAGCTCTTTGTTTCTAGAAGCAGCAGGGAACCTAAGGGCATGTTCTGTGGTGCTACTGCTGCCTAACCACACCAGAAACGAGGTACCACAAACATCCCCAGTGAACTCTCACAGAAACGGGGGTGTGTGCTTCCAAGCTCGTGGGTCTGCCCATGCACTTGCTGTGTCCAGTGTTGTTTAGGACTCTTTGTATGTAAATTCGCTTTTCATACGATGGTGAGCTTACCACTGGAGGACGAAGGCAATTTTTAGCAGTTGGTCCGTAGCTGACTGTGTGGTGTCTGGAGGATTCCCGAATCTTGTACTGGCTCGCTGTTCCAGGGGCTTTTTCTCTTCAAGTGAACTCCCCTGAAGAGTGGAGTTTCGGGAGCTTTGCGATTTTACATGTTGGGCGCATTCTTTCAATTGATGGACAGGAGGGGAGCAGCAGCAGCCAGGCCGGAAATGAGGTAGGGGAGAAGGCAGAAGTGGGAAGTAACAGGGAACAAACTGGAACAGGGAATACAACGAACTGGATTTAATGAAGGGAATACAACAACCGGATTAAAGAATGAACTGGGGTCATACAGAACAGTGTATCACATGATAAGGTAAGTGACAATTCCAACTCTCTAACAATCCTCACTGACAACCTTCAGGGGAGATCATTTATCACAGTGCTGTAGCTCAATATTAAATCTGTTTTTTGCTGATCCCGTGCTGGGGATTTTTTAAATGCTCTCAGCCCCTGGCTCATAACAGGGTGAAAGAGCCCTGGCCCAGGCTCTGGCCCTGGGACACAGGGACACTGCCAAGGGGTCCCTGTCCCCCTGTGCCACCCCCAGGGCCCGGCCCCTGTCCCCGTGTCAGGCTCTGGGGTCGATCTCACGGAACATCCCCTGGGGGAGGCTGCGGAATGGGGGGCGGGGGGACCTGGGGGGACAGGGGACCCCCCTGTGCACGAGCAGCGTTGGACTGTGAGGGGGGAACGGGACAGAGTGACCTCCCCAGTGACCTCACACAGCCCTGGGATGCCACACAGCTCTGTGATGTCACACAGCACCCTATGATGTCACTCAGCACCGTATGATGTCACACAACTCTGTGATGTCACACAGCACCCTATGATGTCACACAACACCCTATGATGTCACACAGCCTCTGTGATGTCACACAGCACCCTATGATTTCACACAGTCATTGTGATGTCACACAGCCCTGTGATGTCACACAGCCCATGTGATGTCACAGTCCTGTGATGTCACACAATCCTTGTGATGTCACACAGCCCCCAGTGATGTCACACGGCCACATGTGCTTTCACACAGCCCTGTGATGTCACACAGCACCCTGTGATGTCACACTGCCCTGTGATGTCATATAGCCCCTGTGTTGTCACACAGCCTTTGTGATCTGTGAAGTCACAGTCATTGCTGTGATGTCAAACAATCTGCCTTGGGATGGCACACGGCCATTCTGTGATGTCACATCCTGCTCCAGGATGTCACAGCCCCTCTCTGATGTCACATAGCCACCCTGGGATGGCAGAACACACTCTCTGATGCCACAGCCTTCTCTGGGACATCACACAGCTGCTCTGTAATGTCACAGCCTGCTGTCTGATATCACAGAGCCACCCTCTATGATGGCACAGTCTCCTCTGTGACTTCACTGCCCTCTTTATGGTGTTACACAACTGTCCAGTGCTGTCACAGCCCACTCAGCAATATCACAGCCTGTTCTGTGATGTCACAGCCCAATCTGTGACCTCACACTACCCACCCTGTGCTGTCACACAGCCCCTTTCTGACATCACAGCTGCTCTCTGGCTCCATAACACAGCCACAGAGGTGCTGCTGTGCCACAGCCCCCTCTGGGACATGGCAGCCCCTGCCAGTGCTGTGCACCTGTGAGCTCTACCTGTGCCCTGCTTGTGTCCCTGCCATGCCCTGGCAGTGCCCCAGCCCTGCTGGGCTGTCACAGGAGCTGCTCCTGGGCAGAGCTGTCTCTCTGCAGTGCTGCCCTTGCCAGGAGCTGCCTCTGTGCTGGAGCCTGGCCCAGCTCAGCAGCACAGGCACAACAAAAGGACTTGAACCACCCTCTCGGGGCTTTGGTGCTATTTACATCAGACTCAGTCCCTGAGAGAGTGTGCTCAAAACACTTCTCAAGAGCTCCAAGTGAGATTGAAGCACTGAAGTTTCCCATATTTAACTAGATCCCAGTGAGGGACAGGACTGAGAAAGTGTCCTCAAATCCCAGTTAGAGCAGAACACTGGAGGCACTGATGGCAGATGGGGACAAAGCAGGGAAAGGTGTCTCTGGTGCTGAGCACAGCTGGATGTGTTTCAGGAATCCAAAGGGCCCAGGCCTGAGCCCCAGCCCCTGGCAAGGCAGATCCTGTCCCTCCCTCATTGCTCAGGGCTCTTCCCAGGCCACTGGGCTCTGGGGATGTGCAATGCCAAGGGCAGGACCATGGGGCAGCCCCTGCCAGGCTGCTGAGCAGGGACAAGGAAGCAATGAGGCTCCAGCACAGCAAGGCTCACTTGTCCCCTGCTGGCCTCAGGCCCAGGGCCAGCAGCCATGGCCCAAGTGCTGCAGCAGTTGGCTCTGGCAGGGCCTTTCAGCTGCTGCCCATCACTGTGCCCTCTACAGCCCAGGCTGTCCTAGGTGTCCATGCCTTGCGCCTCTGTCCCTGCAGGTTGTCGTCATCCCCCGGCTGCCCCACCTTGCTGCCCCTTCCTTTGCTGACAGCTCTGCGTCCTGTCTGCCTCTGCCTGGCCACACAAAGCCTTGGGCTGCTTCAGACTCCTTCTGAGGGACGTGTTGCACCCTAAACCTGTCCTGGGTGGGAAATTCCTTTCTCCTTTTTTCCAGTGCTGACCTCCCCAGCTGCCACTGGCGTTAATTCTTTCCTACTCCAGCTGCTGTCTACTGTGCTAAAAAGATCCACTATCTCTGAAACTGCCATCCACGCACTCCCACGGCACTCCTCTGCTGTCCTCAGTCTCCACTCCACTAAGCATAGAGCTTTGTTGTCCCTATACAGTGGTCATGTGCTTGCGGTCTGCAAACCTCATCTTTGGAGATCTTTGGGCCTCTCTAATGTGTTGGCAAACACATTTTGTTCATAGTCTACGGAAATCAGCAGAAAAACAAAAGCAGCCAGACCTCTCTGTTCTGGCTTCTTTTGCTTGGGAGCAATCCTTTCCTAGATAGAATTTGGGAGGCCAAATCACAGTTTTGGCCATGGCCCCTGAACCAGAAGGCTGGTTCCTTTTAATAGGTAGGAGGGAACGTACCTGCGTGTCTCAGGGGCCGATGAGTTGTGACCACCAGAGGCTGTCCTGGCAGTTTGCGTCTGGGAGAAACCCTTGAATATAAGAAATATTTTAGGGTCAGTACCAATTTCAGTCAAGGGTTCCTGGAAAGAGGGAAGGTTCTTTTCCATTGGAAGGAAAGCATGGAGCCCCAGTTCTACAGGAGTAAATGAGAGGTAACCTTCCACATGCCAAAGTCAGCTGGGTTTGTCAGGTAGTCCCTGGGAGGCCAAACCCACTAGATTAGTTCCATGTCCCCTTGGTTCCATGAGGCCCTGCAGGGTCACAATGGCCCTTTGGTTCCGTGGGACCCCACAGTGTCACAGTGGTCTCCATGATTCCATGGGACCTTGAAATGCCACAATGGTCTCCATGGATCCATGGTGCCCTGCGGGATCACAACGGCCCTTTGGCTGCACGAGGCCCTGTAATGCAGCAATGGCCTCTTGGTTCCACACAGCCCTGCTGCTGCACACTAGCCCCTTGAGACCATGCAGCCCAGCAGGGCCACAGTGATGTCCTTTGTGCCACGGGGTCCCCAGTGTTTCAGGGGCACATGAGAAGAGACCATTGATATGCCAAGGGCAGTTGGATCAGTCAGGCAAGCCATCCAGACCTGTTACCTGTTCCTTTGTTTCCATGTGTCCCTGTAGTATCACAATGGCAGTGTGGATCCTTGGTTCCTTGAGGCCCAGATGTGTCACACTGGCCTCTTGTTTCCATGGGGCTCCATAGTGTCACACTGGTCTCTTGCTCCCATGGGGCCTTGCAGTGTCACAACGGCCCCTTGGATCAATGAGGCTTGTAGTGTCACAATAGTCTCCATGATTCCGTAAGGAATCCTTGCAGTGTCACAACAGATCATTGGATCCATTGAGTCTCACAGCAGCCCTTTGATTTCACTGAGCCTCTCTCAATGTCACTGTGGTCCCCTTGGCTCCACAAGGCTCTGAAGTCCACAATGGCCCTTTGATTTCACAAGGCCTCAAAGTGTAAAAATTGCCTCCATGATTTCATGTAAGAATGCACCTTTGATTCCATGGGGCCCCTTAGTGGCACAATGGTATCCTTGGTTCCATGGTGTCAAAATGGATCCTTCATCCCAAGGAGCTCCACAGTGTTCACTGTAGTGCTCTTGATTCCATGAGGCCCTGCCATGATATAATGCAGCTTGTTCCAGTGGGTGCTAAAGTATCAGAATAGTCTCCATGGTTTCATGAGGCCCTGCAATGTCACCATTGTCCCCTTGGTTCCACAGGGCCTCACAGTGTAACAATTGACTCTTGCGGCCATGGGGTTCCTCAACTACAATGGTCTCCTTGAATTGGCAGTGTCACAATGCCCCCTTGGCTCCTTGTGGCCACAGTGTAACAATGGCTCAGGGCTCCATGAGGCCACACGGTTTAACAATGGACCCTTGGTTCCACAAGGCCTTGTTTGGTCACAATGGACCCTTGGTTCCATGAGTTTCCCTAGTGTCACCATGGTCTCTCAGGATCCACCTTTTCACAATTGACAATTGCTTCCATGAGACCCTGCTGTATCACAATAAACCCTTAGTGCCATGAGGTTCGCACACATCACAATGGTCTCCCTGCTTCAGCGAGGCTTTGGAGTGTCATAATGGCCTCTTGGTTCCACAAGGCCCTGCAGTGTCACAGTGGCCTCTGTGGTTCCATGAGGACCCAGAGTGTCACAATGGACTCCTTGCTTCCATGCAGCCCCACAGTGTCACAGTGGCCCCTTGGCTCTGTGGTGCCATGTTGTACACAGTGTCACTCTGGTCCTCTCAGTTCCACGAGGCCCTGCAGTGTCACAATGGCCCCTTGCTTCCCCAGGGCCCTGCAGTGTCACAATCATCCCAGAATCACCCAGGCTGGAAAAGACCTTTGAGAGGATCAAGTCCAACCTGTGACCCAATACCCCCTTGTCACCCAGACCATGGCACACAGTGCCACATCCAGTCTATCCTGAAACACTTCCAGCGATGATGACTAACCCACTTCCCTGGGCAGCCCATTGCAATGCCCAATCACTTTCTTTGTGAAGAATATTTCTTAATGTCCAGCCTAATGCTCCTCTGGTGCAGCCTAAGGCTGTGTCCTCCTGTCACTGCTGCCTGGGAGAAGAGCCCAACATCCACCCGGCTGCACCCTCTGGTCAGGGAGTTGTAGAGAGTGATGAGGTCTCCTCTGTGCCTCTTCTCCAGGATAAACATTCCCAGGTCCCTCCTCCCCTCCTCACTGGACTTGTGCTCCAGACCTCTCACCAGCCTTGTTGCCCTTCTCTAGACATGCTCAGGCCCCCTATGTCCTTCCTAAATTGAGGTGGTTCAGAACTGGACACAGCCCTTGAGGTGCTGCCCAACAAGTGCTGAGTACAGGGGAAGAATCACTGCCCTGGTCCTGCTGGCCACAATATTTCTGATCCATAGGAGTCCCAGAGGTGGGATGATGGAAATGGTGGGGATGGGTGGGGAGAAAGTGTGATTGATTGCCAGCAATGAAGGGTCTTGATTTTTATATCCATTCAGACTGCATTAGTAGGTGCCGGGGCTCATTATCAATTGTACATTGCTGATATACATCTAGAAACCAAAAAAGACAACAAGATAAAACTGAACTCTCCATGTTGTTTTTCAATATAGCATATTCACTTTGAATGCACTTCTGAAATCTGTCTAATAAGCCACAAAAAATTGAAAACTGAAATTATTCCCAGGGGCATATCTTGACTGCGTGTTTTGAACAAATGTTTATGAGTCCTTGTCACTGAATTCCTGAACTGAAGAGCTCAAGAAAGAAAAGAGTTGTGGAGCAGTAAAATACATCAGCAGCCTCCAAGTGGTTGAGGATCCATCCTCATCAGAGCAGGAATGAACAGAAATGGGCACAGCTTTGTGGCTGCCCCAGCTCTGGGATGGGCCCTGGGCCTGGAGCAGGAGCAGCTCTGGAGAGCACCAAGGCCGGGGCTGTTCTGCTGGCCTGGGCAGATGGGATGGCAGCAGGGGCTGCAGAGCTCTCAGGAGCTCAGGGAGAATGGAGCAGGGCACACAGGGAGCCTCCTTTTGCCTTGGCCAAGCACCTTGCCCATGGCTGGGGCTGAGTCCTGTCTGAGCTGCAGCTGCTGCTGTGCCCTTGCCAGGGGCTGCGGCCGTGGGGCCCCTGCCCAGAGCCCCCTGCCCTGAGCAGAGCTGTGGGGCCAGAGCTGGCTGGACTGTGCTGGGGAGAGGCCCTTGGTGCTGCACAGAGCTCAGGGCAGCTGGCACAGCTTGCAGGGAGCTGGGCTGGCCTCAGAGAGCCTGCCAGAGACACCAGCAGTGTCCATCTCAGCCTGGCTGAGCGTGCAGGGGCAGGACTCAGCCCAGCCCTTGTGGGGCAGGGCCAGTGCCTGTGGAAAGCATTGGGAACAGGCAAGTGGCTGAGAGAGGAGGTTGCTCTGTGCCCTTGGTGGCATGCACAGAGCAGGGAGGGGCCCAGGACATTTGTCAGCACCAGCCTCTGTCCCCAGCCCTGGCTGCTGAGCCCAGGTTTGCCCTGGCCTGAGTTTGGCTGTGGCCCAGCTCCATCCTCCTGCGGGGCTCAGGGCCTGTTCCCAGCCATGGCCAGCCCTGCCCGGCCTCTCTGCTGGCCCAGAGCCCGGCAGAGCCAGGGGCAGGGCTGTCAGTGCAGCCCACAGGTGCCACGGGCTGTGCAGGAGCTGGCAGAGGCTGCCCAGCAGGGAGGCCACGGGGCACAGAGCCCCAGGGCTGCTGTGACCCCACGGCACAGGGGCCGTTCCCACCCGCAATGCTCCTGTCCTGGGCTGGGCTGCACAGAGGCTGTGCCACCATGGCTAGGCCAGCAAGCTGTCAATGGAGGTCAAGTTGGCCATTTCTACAGTAGAACCTCATGGAGGAGGCCGTTTTGAGTGGCTCCACAGCTCAGGAATCCAACAGGGAGGAGAAGCCACAGAGATCCTGTGCAATGAGGGGGATCATTTAAATTTCATTTCCTTGGACTGCTCCAGACTCCTTCTGGGTGATGTGTTGCACCACAGCCCTGCCCTGGGAAGGAAATTCCTTTGTCTTGCTACCAAGCTTGGGTCTCCTGCTATGTTGACAATTGATCCTTCATTCTTAGTGATTCCATTGCATCACAGTGGTCTTCTTGGTTCCATCAGACCCAGCTTTGTCATACTTGAACCTTGGTTCCATGAGGTTCCATTGTATCACAATCCTCTCTTGGATTCCATGAGGCCCTGCAGTGTCATAGTGCAGCCTTTGTTCCATGTGTTCCCATTGCGACACAATGGTCTCCAGTGCTCTGTGAGGCTTTGCTGTGAAGCTGTGGACATTTCGTCCCATGAGATTCATGTTGTCCCTGTCCGGAAAATCCACAAACCCAAGGTTTATGTCCAAAAAGGGGACAGAGCAGTTCTTCAACCTTATTTGAATAAAGGAAGAGATTTCACCAGGGCACATGTCTGTAGGGTTTTCTCTCTCGAGGTTTCAGAGGGCTCAGCCTCCTTTTATCCTGAAGTCCCAGCTGCATGTTGCCTTCTTCCTTTCCCCACTGGCTGAGGTACAGGGAAGGTACAACCTTCCCAACCTGCCTGCCCCATATTCCCTCTCAAACCTGGCATTTCCCACAAAGTTCAGAAGTTAAGCCTTGTGCAGACCCTTGTCTGTTTCAGGAGCCAAGCTGTCTGGGCCCCATAAAACATCTGCTGCCAAAATTCAGTAGAAAAGTTATGACAAATTTCTAGGACCTTAGCATTCATCCCTTCACCCATCAAATGATTTGTAAAGACATTAGCACACATCTTTCCTCTCAGATTGACGTTTCCTGTGCTGGTGACAGTCTTTTAAGCCCAGCCTTTGGCCTGACTTCTCTGCTGTTATGGTTTCATGGGCAGAGGTTGTTGTTTCTTCCCCCTTCCATGGGCAGCCTGGTGTTCAGCCATCTCCAGGAAGAGCAGGGCCCCATCCCACATCACTGTGACCTGTCTTTTTTGTCTTTTTGGAAGACAAAAGCCATCACTGGAAATGTGCCTTCCTTCCTCCATTTTCATAGGCATTTGGCCCTGCTAGGAGGGTTTGCTGCTGGTTGCCATAGGAAGAAGTAGACTACTGTGATACGGTGGGGACCCATGGAACCAAGAGTTCATTGTGACACAGCAGAGCCACGTGAAGCCAGGGAACCATTGTGACACTGCGGATGCAAGAACACCATTGTGACACTGGACACTGGGAAGCTCATGGAACCAAGGGTCCACTGGGACACTGTGGGGCCTCATGAAACCTATGAGCCATTGTGACACTGCATGGCCTTGTCAGAGCTAAGGAGACCATGGTGAAACTTTGGGGCCACATGGAACCAAGAATTCCATTTTGACACTGAGGAACCTCGTGGAACCAAGGGTCCACTGTGACACATTAGGACTACAGAGACCATTGTTGAGAGTACAGAGCCCCAAGAAACCAAAAGTCCACTGTGACAAATCAAGGCCTCATGGAACTGAAACACTAATCTTAGAAAATTAGGATTTTAGTTACCTTGCTGAAAACATTTAAAAGTTAGAAGGGAGTAGTTATCTGAAACTTAAATAATTAATTGTCTGTCATTTCATGTTTGCTCAGCTGTGATTATAATGGGAAAAGATGAAACTAGCGAGCAGATCCAAAGCAACATAGACAATGCAACCAGAAACCCATTCTTTGGAAAATTGGACTATCCCCAGAAATCATTTGTATTGTCAGTGGTAGAAAAGGTCAAGAGTTTAGGGTGAGGAAGACTTGCCTTACTTCCTCCTTTTAAGACCCCTTCCCACAAAAAATGACCCCAGAGTTAATTTAAGAAGTCAATCACACATGCTTAATAGCTATTCAAGCTAATTATCATAGGAAGCGAGGAATGGGAGAGGCTGTTATTATGAATATGTATTTGTTTGAATCTTTTGCTAATACATAGACTTTGTAATCACCTGTAATTTTGCAGTGCCTATTAGAGGATTACCTCAGGCTGCTGCCCAGCACTGAATAAACATGCACTTTCTACCTTTAAATTGTTAAAGAGTCTTTTGTCTGTCACAGTTGAGTATCGGTATTAGACCAATACTCATATTTTGATAATTCAGTTGGCAACTCTGGTGGGACCCTGTTTTCTCTCTCTGGCCGAGGGGCCAGCGGGGTTCGGGAGCCCTGTAGGGCGCCCACCTGGGATCTTCCTAGGAAGAGGGCTCCTTTTGCTCACTGGCACCCCGGGGAGCAGAACTACAACTGCCAGAGATACGAACAAAAAGGTATGTTTAAAAATTATAGATAAGTACCTGTAAGAGAAGCAAACTGGTAAGACGCTGCGAGACATCAAGCACACAGTGAAAAAGACTAAGTGCATTTGTTTGTAAGTTTCTGTGGAATTTGGTTTGTGCTCCAGGTGGGGCTGTAACAGCTCCAGGAGCTCTTGCCCGTAGTGGGGGATAGCGGGGGCCGGTCGTGGCCCCGGGAGCAGAGCTCACACGGCAGTGGGTCGGCAGAGCTCGGGCAGTGGCAATAACAGCATTGCCAGTGTTGCTGTGGTACAGGAGCAGTGGTGGCTCCAGTTTGATTTGTGGTTTAAAGGCGGCGTGGTGGTAATTTCCAGTCTGGGTCACCAAGCTTGTGGGTGGCAGCGTGTGAGGACTCCTTTTGTGGGCTTGATCACAGTTTGCGTGTGCCATATGTATGTGTGTGTTTGAGTGTGCAGCTTGTTTTTGTGAACTTTCTGTGTTTGAATTGTGAGTCAGTGATGCGTCATATGTGTTTTGGTTTGTGTGATTTTGGGAGTGTGTTGGCAAAAGTTTTGCATTTGTAAGTTGTGAAAAAATTTGAGGTTTACACCTGAGTAGTAGAAAGCATATCTATGCCCAGGAGGGCAGAGGAATTTGGAGCACTGACATTATGCTTGAATTGTGTGAATTAGGCTGTGTGTGTGTATTTTAATTGTGTGTATGCAGAAGAATTGTGGATTTGTAAAAAAATATAGTTAGTTGTTTGTGAAGCTTTACAAATTGTTAGTATGAAAGGTGGTGTTTTGACTAAGCAAGGTTAGTTTCTAAGTGCAGAGGGGTGAGGCAGGGACGAGAGCCCAGAGCTGCTTTCTTCCCCCACCACAGAGAAATTGTGTTCTGGCCAAAGTTTGATAGATTTTTGGCAGAGCATTGTGAATTTTAACCCTAGGTATAACAAGACAGGTTTGATACCTAGGATTAGTAACTAAAGGGGGAAAGAATAAATTTGTTGCTTTGTGAGTGAACTGTTTAAAAAGTGTTTGGTTGCAATATGTGTGTCCCTTAGAGTTATTTTAAGTGATTTGGTTTATTGGTTTTCACTGTTAACTCTTTATTTTGTTGATTGCTTTTACCCCTTCCCTTTTCCTTTGCTGATAAAATTATATGCCAGGAATAGAAGGTTCAGGGAGGGGAATCCCAGGACAAAGGATCTTCCCTGTCCGAGAGAGGTCTGTGACTGTAACCCTTAAGTTGCGTTTCATTATGTAGTTTGTCGGGAACTGTGGATCAGACAGGTGTATAAGTGGAAGGTCTTCATACCAAGTTACTGCTAGGTGAAGCTCCAGAGCTGGGATAAGGTTAAAAGGCATTGAGAGAAAAAGAATTTTCAATATGGGGGAAAGTGAAAGCAAAGAGGTTGCTAAAGGTAGTGCTTTGGGATGTGTTGTGGCATATTGGAAAGAGCTGGTGAATCATAAGGATATAGAAACTAAAAGAGAGCTTATCAAGTTGTGCACACAGTGGTGGCTGCTTTATAAACTTGAGGAGGGGGCGAAGTGGCCCCCATCAGGGATGTTGCACTATAACACTTTGGTACAGCTGATGCTTTTCCTTAGGCATGAGCAGAAATAGCATGAAGTTCCTTATGCTGTCATGTTTTTCACCATTAGGAATCACCCTGAATGGGAAAGGGCTTGTGGAATTAGACCACCCTCTGCCCTTTAGTGTTGGTTCTTGAAAAAAATAATAGAGCTAATAAGAAAAAAACTCAAGAGGTGTTGCAGCACATGCTCAATAAATCAGAGGTGTACACATCCTGACAAGGTATATTGTATGGAAAATCAGGAATAGGAGACAGAGGAATTGCTCAGATCACCCCCTAAAAGAAAAGGAAGGGGGAGGGTGGTAGGGGAAGCAGATTTGAAATTGCCATCAAGTTCAGGTTTTACCTCTGCTTCATCCCCTGCTTCATCCTCATTTGAGAGAACAGTAATTAATATGGAAGTCCCCTCCCAATTCCCATGTCACAAGAGCCAACCCAACAGTATCCACCCTATTTTATGTTATGCTATTTTATGTTTATGCTATTAAACAGAATTCCTCTCAAACTCCTTCTTAATTTCTAGACCAGTTGTGAGGAGCAATGCGTCAACACAGCACTCTGGATCCTGAATCTGATAAGAGAATACAACATTTGGTAAATTTGTTTTTAGGGCAATATACAAGAGACATCAAGTGAAAGCTCCAGAAGATGTGGGGCCCAGCAAGTCGGAACTTGGAGATTTTGCTAGATGAGGCCTGGAGAGTTTTCAGGAATTGAAAAGAGGGGTGTAAACCAGAGACAAAGAAACTAGTAGCAATAATACAGGAAATGTAAAAGGGCTACTGGCTACTAAAAAAGCATATTTTTGTAAACCATAAAAGTATAAGCTGGGAAAACAGTGGGGAATTCATCGATTTTTGTGTATGCCTAAAGCTCCATCTGCACTTTTAGGCAGGGATCTCCTAGAACAGCTGGAAGAAAAATAATATTGAAAAATGGGAAAATTAGTTTGGAGATATAAGACCAACAATATGTGGAATTGTTAATTTGAAAATGAAGAAGAAATTATTAAAAAGAATAAAAGATCAGGTGCTCCCTGAAGGGTGGGCCTCTAATATACCAGGGAGAGCAAAGAATGCTCTACCAGTACAAATCTGGCTTAAAGAAGGAGAACAATCAGTAAGGGTCAAACAATATCCCTTGAAAAGGGAAGATAGAGAAGGAATTAACCCAATCATAGAAAACTTCTTGCAAAGAGACTAATTAAAAAGTGACAATCTGATTTTAATACTCCTATTTTGCCTCTGAAAAGCCTGATGGACCATACAGGTTAGAACAAGATTTAAGAGCTGTTAATAAGATAACTGAAGACTTATACCCAGTGGTTGCTAACCCCTACACTTTGTTAACTTTTGAACACCTGAACTAACCTGGTTTACTGTTTTAGATTTGAAGGATGCTTTCTTTTGCCTCCCTCTCCATGAAGCCAGCCAGAAAAGTTTTGCATTTGAATGGGAAAATCCAAAAACTGGATGTAACACTGAACTCACATGGTGTGTACTGCCCCAGGGGTTCAAGAACTCCCCTACGATATTTGGAGAACAGCTGGCAAAGGATTTGGAGTCTTGGGAACCCCCACCAGGAGAAGGACAACTGCTTCAGTACGTGGATGATCTCTTAATAGCCACCCAGACCCAGGAGGCATGTGTGGATTGGATGGTGAGCCTCCTAAACTTTTTGGGCCTGCAGGGGTACCGGGTATCCCAAAAGAAAGCCCAGATGGTGAAACAAACAGTGATTTACCTGGGCTATGAAGTAAGTGCTGGACAAAGGACCTTGGGGAAAGACCACAAGGAAGCAACTATGCCAAACCCTCAAACCCCAGATAGTGAAAGAACTGAGAACCTTTCCAGGCATGACGGGGTGGTGCAGACTGTGCATTTATAACTATGGATTGTTCGTTAAACTCCTGTACGCCTTAATCACATAAAGGAGCAGGGATCTTCAGTGGACAACAGAAGCAACACGAGCCTTCAACCATCTGAAGAAGGCTCTTAGCTCCAGCCCTGGGACTTCCAGATGTGAGTAAACCATTCTTTCTGTTTTCTCACGAAGAACAAGGGATTGCTCTGGGAGTACTAGCACAGAACCTGGGGCTGTACCAGAGGGCAGTCGCCTCCCTCTCCAAACAGCTGGACACGGCAGCCAAGGGGTGGCCAGGGTGCCTCAGAGCTGTTGCAGCAGTAGCAGTGAATATCCAAGAGACACTCAAATTCACCCTAGGCCAGAAGATGACTGTGCTAGTATCCCACACAGTGTCTGCAGTCCTGGAGGCAAAAGGGGGACATTGGCTTTCCCCACAAAGGTTTCTAATGTACCAGGCCATACTGGTAGAACAAGATGATGTTGAAATTGTGGTAACTAACATTGTGAACCCAGCTTCTTTCCTCAGCTGGAGCATGGGAGAACCAGTGATCCACGACTGCCTGGAGACCATTGAAGCCACCTACTGCAGTCACCTGGATCTGAAGGACACCCCTCTAGAGGAGGCTGAGAGCTGGTTCACTGATGGGAGCAGCTGTATCATCAGTGGAAAAAGACATGCTGGGTCTGCAGTTACCACAAGCAGAGAGGTAACAGAGTCTGGACCATTGCCAACAAACAACTCTGCACAAAAAGCTGAAATAATCCCCTTAACCCGGGCCTTAGAGCTGGCAAAAGGAAAAGAAATCAACATTTATACAGACTCAAGGTGTGCATTTGGAGTGGTACAAGCACACGAAGCAATTTAGAAAGAAAGAGGACTGCTCAACTCACAAGGATAAAATATTAAACATGCCCAAGAAATACTAAAACTATTAGATGCAGTTCAGTTAGCTGAAAAGGTAGATATTATGCACATCAGGGCACACCAAAAAGTGAGCTCAGAATTGGAAGAAGGAAATATCCTGGTGGACAGAGAGGCAAAAGATGCAGCCAAAGGTGAGGAACCCAATGAAATAGTCGAGGCAGCATTAATTCCAGATGGAAAGATCTCTATTGAAGGTAAGCCAGTATATAACAAAAAGGATGAAAAACTTATTAAGGTAAAAGAAGCAACTTATAACCAGGAAGAGTGGGCTGTAACCAAAGAAGGAAAAGTTGTAGTACCTTCTTACTTGTTGTGGTCACTAGTGCTTAAAAAGAACATGAGAAAACACATTGGGGAATGGACGCCTTGTGCAATTATTTAAAGGATAGAATTCTGGCTAGAAAATTACAAAGCACAGTTACACAAGTAACTCGTCAGTGTGGTCTTTGCCTCTGAAGTAATCCTAGAAACTTGCCAAAGCCTAAAGTTGGACAAACTGGGAAGGGCTATGGACCTGGGCAGCAATGGCAAATGGATTTTACGGAATTGCCCAGGAAAGGGGGATATTGTTACCTATTAGTGTTAACAGATACCTTTTCAGGATGGCCAGAAGCCTTCCCTACCCGAACAGCTGAGGCATGAGAGGTGACCAAGGCATTGTTACAAGAAATAATACCACGTTTTGGAGTCCCAGCCACTTTATCTTCTGATAGAGGGCCACATTTTATCTCAAAAATTGTACAGCAAATTAGTCACCACTTGGGAATAAATTGGGAATTGCATACTCCATACCACCCTCAATCCAGTGGCCAAATAAAGAAAATGAACTATATGATCAAACCACAAATTGTTAGGCTGGGGCAAGAGGCAAATTTCCCTTGGCCCCAGGCTCTTCCACTGGCATTAATATAAATTAGAACAAAACCAAGAACAAAAGGGAAATTAAGCCCTTTTGAAATATTGTATGGGAGATCATATGCGGTCCAAGAAGGAATAACACCCATTCAAGTAGAGGAACAAACTCTACACAAATAAATGGTGGCCCTAAATAAACAACTTAGAGAAATTGGAAAATATGTGGCTGGGGCCCAAAGCAGAGAATTAGATGGGCCAGTACATGATGTACAACCTGGGGATTATGTATATGTTAAGTCTTTTGCAAAGAAGACTTTGGAGCCACAGTGGGAAGGACCATTCCAGGTATTCCTCACCACCTTCAAAGCAGTCAAGATCAAGGAACAGAAGGTGTGGATCCATTACTCCTGAGTGAAAAACGCTCCTGAAGAAATTTGGAAAAATTGCACCAGACAACGAAGACCTGAAGCTGAAATTCACCAAGAACAGCGAGTAATGGACTTATAGCTATCATAGACATAATGCAAATGGTTGTGACCTTTGTGGTCATTGCCATGACTATAATAAGAGTCAAAGCAACACCACATCAATGCAATGTAACCAAAATTTATCAATGCCAAGGGAAAGCGTACAATCCCTACTCTTGTAGGGCTTTGAGCAGAATGTTAAGGGTCACAAATGCAAGTATGTGGGAAGGGAGGAATCTTTGGGGATGTGAATATGCATTTGTACAAAATGGGTTCCATGAGGCTTACCATCCATCCATGGAACTCATCCAAGTTGGTCCTGGATGCTGTGACAAATGTTTGACCACATGTCCTGAATTTAGACTTAAAATTGAAGGATGTGCAGCAAAAGGGTTTGATCTTGACTTTAATGTTACTCAATATTGCACAGAGCTTCACAAAATGAAAGCCAAATCAACCCCACCAGTGTCAGAGAGGGCTGTAGCAATCCAAACTCCGGTTATTTCAAAGAAAAAGGAACATCCCATAATTCCCACAATTACTAAAATTGGACCATATGCTATTAAGAAAACAGGAATTCAGAGACTGCTAACTAACCCAAAATGGTCTCTAAAGTGAGTAGAAATGGGAATGCAGGTAAATGCTTCTACCATTCGGCCAAGAATGTGCCCCATTTCTCAAAACTCCTTTTATGGAATGGACTACTCAGCTTCAAAACCATATGCCCTCTAGTTTTAAGAAAAAGAGAGACCTCACTGGGATATTAGAAACAGGATTGGGAGTTTTAAACACAATGGACTCAGAGGTGTCAATGAACAAATTAACTGTGATGGGAAGTGATTTAGTTAATTTACAGCAGCCTTGCAACCTTCTTTATTAACATTGGTAACAATCATTGGAAACTAACCAAAATATTACCAAAATGGAAAAAATAGAGCAAGACCATGAGGTAATAATTGAAGCCCCAGGCACAGCTTGCAAACATTTCTCTGCTCTTGGTGTACTCAAGCACAAATGTGGATGCAGTCATGGATCCGCAGTTATCAGGAAGGTAGAAAAGATATTCCTGCTGAAATTCGCAAAATTGTTTGGGATAATGCCTCTGAGATGGAAGAGAGCTTCAACCTTGGTGGTTTTGGTTAATTTTACCTATGACCCTGAGCAATAGAGTGACATCTTTTGTTTTAACTATACAGTGCATCTGTGAGCTTAATACACACAATAGTTGCTTAGGACTAATCATGAAGGACTG
>NW_027636045.1:0-141499 GCF_903797595.1 Erithacus rubecula | reverse complement strand
CCCAAAATATGGAGAGGGGGACCCAAAATATGGGGGGATCTGAAATATGGGGGAGGGGGGACCCCCAAAATATGGAGGGAGGGAACCAAAATTGGGGGGGGACCCCAGATATGGGGGGGATCTGAAATATGGGAGTGACCCCAAAATTGGGGAGGGGGACCCCAAAATACGAGTGGGGGGACGCCAAAATTTGGGAGGGGACCCCAAAATATGGGGGAGGGGGACCCCAAAATTGGGGAGGGGACCCCAAAATGTTGGGGGGGGGGACACCCCAAAATTGGGAGGGGGAACCCTAAAATATGAGGGGGATCGAATTATGGGGGACGGGGACCCCAAAATTTGGGGAGTGGTGGAGACCGAAATATGGGGGAGGGGGAATCCCAAAAGTGGGGGAGGGACGCAAAAATTTGGGGGGGCAACCCCAAAATTGGGGAGGGGGGGAGACCAAAACTGGGGGGGGGGGGGGGGGGGGGGTGATGCAAAATTGGGAGGGGGGACCCCAAAATATGGGGGAGTGGGAACCAAAATATGCGGGGGGACCCCAGAATTGTGGTGGGGATCCAAAATATGGGGGGGACCCAAAATTGGGGGGGGACCGAAATATGGGGGAGGGTGAACCCCAAAATATGGGCGCGGGGACTCGAGATTTGCGGGGCGGAACCCCAAAATTGGGGGGAGACCCAAAATTAGGGGGGGGAACCCAGATATGGAGGGAGGGGCCCAAAACTGGGGAAGGGGAACCCTAAAATATGGGGGGAGGGGATCCCAAAATATGGGGGGGGTTGGGAGTGGGACCCCAAAATTTGGGGGAATTTTAGGGTTTTTGGGGTTTCAGGCCTGGATTTTTGGGGTTTCAGGGGAGATTTTTGGGGTTTCAGGTTTGGATTTTTGGGGTTTCAGGTTGGATTTTTGGGGTTTCAGGGGGGATTTTTGGGGTTTCTGGGGGGAATTCTTTGGGTTTCTAGGGGGGATTTTGTGGGGTTTCAGGTTTGGATTTCTGGGGTTTCTGGGGAGGATTTTTGGGGTTTCAGGTTTGGATTTTTGGGGTTCCTAGGGGGGGATTTTTGGGGTTTCAGGTTTGGACTTTTGGGGTTTCAGGTTTGGATTTTTGGGAATTCAGATTTGGATTTTTGGGGTGCATTTTTGGGGTTTCAGGCCTGGATTTTTGGGGTTTCAGGGGAGATTTTTGGGGTTTCAGGTTTCAATTTTTGGGGTTTCTGTGGTGCATTTTTGGGGTTTTTGGGGTGCCTTTTTGGGGTTTCAGGTTTGGATTTTTGGGGTTTCTGGGGTGGATTTTTTTGGTTTTGGGGGTGGATTTTCAGTGTTTCTGGGGTGCAGTTTTTGCTGTGGTGTCTGTTTTTTCTCTCTGGCTGTTTTTGGGGTCCCCCCTCCCCAGTTTCCCCTTTTTTCACCCAGATCTGCTCCCAGCTGCTCCGGCTCTGCCTCCTGGAGCTGTTCCAGTTCCGGTTCATGCAGACAGATCCAAACTGGGCGAATTTCCTGTACGAGCCCGAGAGCCACACGGTGAGGGGAACCTGAGACAACACTGGGATATCCCTAAATAGCACAGAAACATCCCAGAAATATCCCAAAAATATCCCTGAGACAGCACACGAATATCCTAAAATATTCCTGAAATATCTCCAAAAACATCCCAGAAATATCTCTGAAATATTCCTGAGATATCCCTGAAATAGCACAGAAATATCCCAAAAACATCCCTGAGACAGAACAGGAATATCCCTGGAATAGCACAGAAACATCCCAAAAAATATCCCTAAAATAGCACAGAAACATCCCAAAAACATCCCTGAGATATCCCTGAAATAGCACAGAAATATCCCAAAAGTATCCGTGAGATATCCCAGAAATTGCACCAAAAAATCACTGAAATATCCCTGAAATAGCACAGAAACATCCCAAATACATCACTGAAATATCCCAAAAATATCTCAAAATATCTTCAAAAATATAACAAAATATCCCCAAAAAATGTCAAAAAATCCCCAAAATATCTCAGAAATATCCCCAAAAATATCACAGAAAATCACAAAAACATCCAAAAAATCCCAAAAATATACCAAAAATGTCCCAAAAACATCCCAAAAACAACAAAAACCCCCAAATCCTCAAAAATATCACAAAAAACCAAAAATATCACCAAAATATCAAAAAAAATCCAAAAAAATCACAAAATACCGCCAAAAAATCATAAAAAATATCCCCAAAAAACCCCAAAAAACATCCCAAAATATCACAAAAATATCCCAAAACAATCCCAAAACCATCCCAAAATATCACAAAAATATCCCCAAAAAATATTCCAAAAACACCCCAAAAAATCCCAAAAAACATCTCAAATATATCCCAAAAAAATCCCCAAAAAATCCCCCCAAAAATCCCAAAATTATCCCCAAAATAACTCAAAAAATATCCCCAAAAATATCCAAAAAACACCCCTAAAACCTCCCAAAAATATCCCAAAAACATCACAAAGAACCCCCAAAAATATCACAAAAATCCCTCAAAAATCCCAAAATATCCTCAAAATATCCAAAAAATCAAAAAAATATCCTCAAAAATACCACAAAAAAATCTCCAAAATATTAAAAAAAAATCCCAAAAACACCGCAAAAAATCCCAAAAATCTCCCAGTAATATCCCTAAAAAATCAAAAAATATCCCAAATAAATTCCAAAAAAATAACAAAAATACCCAAAAAAACCCCCAAAAATATCCCCAAAAAATCCCCCCAAAATCCCAAAAATTTTGGGATATTTTGGGGATTTACTGGGATTTTTCTGGGATTTCTGGAGATTTTGGGGAATTTTTGAGAAGATTTTTGGGGGATTTTTTGGGGAATTTTTTTCTGGGATTCGGGGGAGATTTTTGGGGAATTTTGTGGAATTTTGGGAAATTCTTGAGGAAATTTTGTGGATTTTTGGGGAATTTGGGAGAATTTGGGAATTTTGAGGAGTTTTGGGGGGATTTTTTGTCGAATTTTTTGTGGAATTTTGGGAATTTTGAGAAAATTTGGGGAAGATTTCTGGGGGGATTTTTGGGGATTTTTATATAGGATTTTTATTTGGGATTTTGGGGGGATTTTTATTTAGGATTTATTTATTTATTTATTTGGGTTTTTTGGGATTTTTTTGGGATTTTTGGCTCCCCCAGGTGACCCTGTTGGATTTTGGGTCGTGCAGAGAATTCGAGAAGGAATTCACTGACCTGTACATCGAGGTGAGGGGGGAAAATGGGAATTTGGGGGAATTTTGAGGGGATTTTGGGAAATTTTGGGGGATTTTTGGGAGATTTTATGGAGATTTTGAGGGACAATTTGGGGAAATTTGGGGAATTTTGGGGCATTTTCAGGAAATTTTGGGAGGTTTTATGGGGATTTTGGGTGAAATTTTGGGGGATTTTTGGGGTGCCCAGGTGAGATTTTGGGGTGTTTTTGGGTGCCCAGGTGAGATTTTTGGGTGCCCAGGTGAGATTTTGGGTGCCCAGGTGAGATTTTGGGATTTTTTGGGTGCCCAGGTGAGATTTTGGGATGTTTTTTGTGTGCCCAGGTGAGATTTTGGGGTGGTTTTGGTTGCCCAGGTGAGATTTTGGGTTGGTTTTGGGTGCCCAGGTGAGATTTTGGGGTGTTTTTATGTGCCCAGGTGAGATTTTGGGGATTTTTGGGTTCCCCAGGTGAGATTTTGGGGTGGTTTTGGGTGCCCAGGTGAGGTTCTGGGATGTTTTTTGGCTGCCCAGGTGCTCAGGGCGGCAGCCGAGCGGGACCGGGACCAGATCCTGCAGAAATTGTTGGAGCTGAAATTCCTGACGGGCTTTGAGTCCCCGGTGAGGGGGGGCAAAATCCCAAATTTGGGTCAGAACCCCAAATTCCTCTGCAAACCCCAAAATTCAGGGTCCCGATCTGCAATTCCTGCCCCTCCCCCTGCCCCCCCGCCCCCCCCCAATTTCAGGGTCCCAATCCCCAATTTTGGGGTTTCTCACCCCAGTTTTTTCCCACCACCCCAATTTTAGGTCCCCCCCCAATTCCTGTTCCAAATTTTGGGGTCCCAATCCCCAATTCCTGCCCCTCCCCCTCCAATTTTGGGGTCCCAATCCCCAAATTTTGGGGGTCAGAACCCTCAATTCTTCTCCAAACCCCAAATTTCATGGTCTCACTCCCCAATTTCAGGGTCTCAAACCCCAAATTTTGGTGTCAGAACCCTCAATTCTGCTCCTACACCCCAGATTTTGGGGTCCCAAATCCCAATTTTGGGTTCCCGCTCCCCAGTTTCGGGGTCTCTTCCCCAATTTCAGGGTCCTACTCCCCAATTTCGGGGTCCCAATCCCCAATTCCCTCCCCTCCCCCTCCAATTTCGGGCTTCCACTCCCCAATCCCGGGGGTCTCTCCCCAATTCCGGGGTCTCTCCCCAATCCTGGGGGTCTCTACCCCAATTTGAGGGTCCCAATCCCCAATTCCGGGCTCTCTCCCCAATCCCGGGGGTCTCTCACCCCAAATTCTCCTGCCAGGCGCTGCTCTCTCTGCACGTCCGGGCCGTACTGCTGCTGGGGGAGCCCTTCTGGGGGTCTCAGCCCTTCGATTTTGGGGTGCAGGGCACGGCCCGAGGGGTGGGGGGGCTGCTCCCTCAAATGCTGGGGGGCCGCCTGGGACCCCCTCCCGAGCCCAGCTACGCCCTGCACCGAAAACTGGGGGGGCTGTTCCTGGCCTGCGCCCACCTGGGGGGGCGTGTGCACTGCAGGGAGATCTTCCAGAAAGTGTACGAGGGGTACTGGGACCCCAAAAACAGAGAGGGGACCCCAAAATCTGCCCCAAAAATGGAGCCGGAGTCAGGGGAGCCCCCCCAGCCAAGGGGTGTGCAGCCCCCTCCCCAATAAAGGAGTTTTTATGCCAGAACTGTGCCGGGTCTGGATTTGGGTCTGGGGGCTCTTCCAGGAGGGGTACAAGGGGTACTGGGACCCCAAAAACAGAGAGGGGACCCCAAAATCCACCCCAAAAATGGAAACGGAGTCAGGTATGCAGCCCCCTCCGCAATAAAGGAGTTTTCACCCCAATATCCATCTGGGTCTGGATTTGGGTCTGGGGGCTCTTCCAGGAGGGGTATGAGGGGTACTGGGACCCCAAAAACAGAGAGGGGACCCCAAAAATGGAACCAGAGTTGGGGGTGCCCTCCCAGTCAAAGAGAAGCCAAGTCTTGGTGCCCTGGGGCACAGCAGGGTCTCTGCCACCAAGGGCTCTGAGGAGACACCTTATCCTGAGCCACTGGGGCCTCCTGGCACAGCCCCAGCAAGGCTGGGCACTGTCACCTCTTGTCCTGCCCTCAGCATCCCCCCCTATACCAGTGGCCTCAGGGATCTGCTGGGACCAGTCCCTGGGAAGCCTTGGTCAGGAATGGCCCTGGGGGCTCCTTCATGCTCCCAAGGACTGGAGGTTTCTCAAAGGGCTATGGGTTTTGCTTTTGCCTTGGAGTCTCTGAGAGCTTTGTGCAGTCATGGCCTCCAATTATCTGCTTTAATTAGTCCCTAGAGAGCCTTTCTCAGTAACAACACTCAGTGGGGCTCATTAATGCTTCAAGATACTCAGTTTTTTAAGGTACTTGGAGTTTCCCTTTTGACACAAACTCTTCTAGTAGTTTATGCAATCATGCAGAACCCTGCATGGACAATTTTCTACTTTAAGGAGTGCCTTGAGAGCTTTGTATTGACACTCACTGGGGCGCATTAATACTTTGAGATGCTAAAGTTTTCAAAGGTACTTTGGATTTTCCTTTCCTCTCTGACTCTCTGAGAGGTTTTCAGCAATCATGGGCTCCAGTTCTCTCCTTCAAGGAGTCCATGAGGAGCCTGTGGTGAAGTTGGATCTCAGTGGGACCCATTAATGCTTGGAGACCCTTTGGGTTTTTCATCTGACTTGGACTCCTGGAAAGATTTGTGCAATCTCCTCTCAGGCCCTGAGGTTCAAGGGCTCAGCATCAAATGCACCACGGGGCTCATTGGAATCAGCAGGTCCTGACAAACCATGGCTCTGCCTTGAATTCCCTCAGGTTTGGTGCAGTTCATGGGATGGTTTCCTAAAATACTTTTGTCCTGGTTTGAAGGACAGGTGTCTGCCAGTAAAGACAGAAGTTTTCCTTTGGAATACAGACTTTAATTCCCTCCCCCCAAATATAATTGTTTGAATCAAGGACTCTGAGGCACAGATAAGGGGGTAGGAATAACAGGTCTTTTACTAATATATTTAACTGTACAAGCAGAAAGCAACAGCAGTTGTTAAAATTGCTGACAGAACAGAATAGATAACTTGGTTTCAGTCTCTCCTTTAGTTGCAAGCACGCTGTCTTGGTCCCAGTCCTGCAGCTGGAACAAAACCCGGAGCTGCAGAGGGCAGGCGGGAGTGGCGGTGGGAGGGGGGGAAGCAGCCACTCCGGTCTCGGTTGGGAACGGGCTGGAGCGGCGGCTCCTCGCTCACCGTTTGTGTCCAGGTGATCAGCTGTGCCTGCAGAGGCAGGAGGCTGGAATGGGGCAGATGCAGGGCAGGTGATCACAGACTGTCTGGATCTCCTGTGTTCCACAGCAGGGGCTGCAGATGGGGCGTCCTGCTCTGAGCTCCCCGGAAACATGAGTCTCCCCCGGAAGCCTGAGAGGCCCCTCTGGGAGCCGCTGCCACCGACCACTTTTGTCTGGACTCATCATGATACCGAAATAATGAGAAAAAGAACTAATGTAGATATAGCAATAGCAATAGTTATGCTAAGGCTTAGAAAGCAGCAGTTCACAAGCAGGCCCTGGGAAACAGGCCTGGGAATGTACTAAGAACTACAAACTAATAATTAAAGGATCTAGTAGAGCATGCAGAACACGATGAAATAATAAACCATAAAGGTTAATGTATAATCAATGATAAAGAGTTCTGGTGGTGGGAAGACAAGCAAGGGGGATTAAAGGGGGGTAGCCTACAGTTTTGAGTAGACAAGCATGTAGAATTTATGACTTTTAGGAATAATATCTACAAGATTTATGTAGCTGTATTGTCTTGAAGAATGTGTACTTCTGTACGTAGACCACTTTGTAAAAGGATATAAAAACCTGATGAAAAAGGGGAACTGTGGGCTCTGACTTTGGACGCTAGTCCTCAGACCCCAGGGCCCTCAAAAAAGCACCGCACTAAACAACTCTGTTGTTTCGTGTCTCTTCTTCACTGTCAGGCAACAGTTTTCTGGTGACCGTGGCAGGACTCCGAAGGTAGCTAGGGCGGTTCGTGTCCTGATCCACTCCACCCCGGCACCGAGTGATTCTCGGGGAGTCATCGGTTTGTGCCCGACCCTGCACCTGTTGGACAACTGCAGGAGGTAAGCCCGAAGGTGCTTTATTTTCTGGTACTGGGTGCCTGCCCATAAGACGAAGCATCGGCTCCGCCGGGTTGGGCTAAAGACGTCTTGGGTAAAGCCTAGGCTTCGGCTGTAAGATGCGGTGAAAGCTTCGCTGGTCCGGCACTTGTTCCCCCGCGGCGTCGGAGGGTGACAAGTTGGTTGGTTGGCTGGTCTATCTTTCTATTTGCATAGATTTTCTTTCTTTTCCTGTCTATTCTGTTTGGGAATGATGCCGCTGAAAACTTTCAAGGCGTTGGTATAATTTAATAGGAAGGTTCCGGAGAATACTCCCTTGGGGTGTCTATTAAAGAAATGGAAGAAAGGGGGTTCTCTGAAGAAGGTTTGATCAAAGGGAAGTTGATTGACTATTGTAATCATTGGTGGCCACTTTATGGGTCCGAAGGGGGGCCTGAGTGGCCATTAAATGGGACAATTGACAAAGGAAAAATAACTCCTCTAATGCAATATTTGAAAGATAATGAAAAATGGGATGAAATACCATACTTGGATTTGTTTTATTACTTGGGGAGGCAACCAGAATGGTTGAAAGAGTGTGAGATATTGATGATTGGGCTTCAAGATAAGAAGGAAGAATGTCTGGGGTGTAAGAAAAAGGGATTGTGTGTGGATTGTGCAGTAAAGTTGGATAAAAAGGAGGAAGATATGTCCCTATATGTTGCTGGTCCGTCCCATGCGGGTCCCTCTGCTCCATCATCAAGCGAGGAGGAGTTGGGGGGGGGAGTGATGAGGATGAAGAAGATGAAGCTACGGAGTCTCCACGGACTCCGGGGGTTTCTCGGCTTTCAGTAGCCCTTCGTCCTCCAACCCCCTCCCCAGGTGCCTCCCGTGAAATTCAGAGGACTCTGCTGGCTTCCCGTACCCGACAGGGTTGGAAGAACCAAATGGAGCCACAATTGATTGCCCCTCTTAGGGAAGCGGTTGGACCCCAAGGGGAACGTGTCAGAGTTAAGGTACCATTTTCACCTAGTAATTTAGTTATATGGAAACAGTCGGCTGGAAGTTATAGGGGAGATCCAGAAAGAACTGCATGGGTGGTAAAGATGGTTGTTAAAGCTCAGAATCCGGATTGGAATGATTTGCAGGTCCTGCTAGATACATTGATGGATTCCACTGAAAAGGAAATGGTGTTGAGAGCTGCTAAGGAAAAAGCTAGGGAAGATATCCGGACCCAGAGAATAATGGGGTTGTCAGTAAATGAAGTAGTTCCCCAGGATGATCCCGGATGGGATTCAAATACTGGAGAAGGGTACCACAGATTAAAACAGTTCCAAGAATTAGTAATAGAAGGGGTCAGAAGCGGAATGCCTAAAACGTTGAACTGGTCTAAATTATATACGGTCAAGCAGGAGAAAAATGAGTCCCCCTCAGCTTTTCTAGAAAGGCTGAAAGGGGCAGCTAGACGGTTTACTAGTCTGGATGTGGAGTCGGAGGCTGGGCAATTACAAATAGCTTTGTTGTTTACTGGGCAATCTCAGGATGATATCAGAAAGAAATTGCAGAAGTTAGAGGGAGAGGATACCCGGAGGTTAGAAAAGTTATTAGAAACTGCATGGAAAGTGTACAATAATAGGGAAAAGGAAACAGCCAAGCGTCAGCAGGCTAGTACTCTGGTATTAATACAGCAAACAGGAGGACAACGTGGTAGAGGTAAAGGAAATAGGAGCAGAGGTCGTGGAAAATTTAGCGGCACAGGTAGAGGCTTTTACCCAAAAAATAATGGAAATTTTGGACAAGGAAGTTTGGATCCAAATCAGTGTGCTTTTTGTAGACAACTGGGACATTGGAAAAATGAGTGCCCCGCAAGAATAGGGCTTGGGAGAGGAGGGGGCGGAAACAATGGTAACTTTCCTAGTTACCCTCTTTCACCAGTAGATGCCGCTCAAGCCCAAATAATGATGATGGGGCGCTCTCAGAATGAGAATCAGAGCTGACTAGATCAGGATTTGAAGGTCAGGATGGAGGTGGAGGGAGAAGAACAGGTATTTAAGGTAGACACTGGTGCAGTACATTCAGTTTTAAATAAGCGATTGGGACCTTTAAGCGACACAACAGTCCAAGTGGTAGGGGCTATGGAACAGGTAGAAGAGAGACCCTTTTTGCAACCTCTAAGTTTGAGATTCGGAAAGAAAGAATTAGACCATAGACTTTTGTACATGCCAAATTGTCCTGAACCTTTATTTGGAAGAGACTTGTTATCTATTCTAAATGCTAAGATTATATTTGAAAATGGACAGGTGAAATTAGAAATTCCAGATGAAGAGCTTGGGAAAATATTTGTGATGAGCGAAGTGGATCCACAGCCTGTCCCACCTGAGATAGAACAAGCAGTTGTGCCATGGGTATGGGAATCAGGGATACCTGGAAAATCGAAAGCAGCTCCCACAGCAGTAGTAGAATTAAAAGAAGGGGCAAAGCCAGTAAGGGTACGGCAGTACCCCATTAAATTAGAAGCTAAACAGGGAATAGCCCCGATGATTTTTCAGTTCACAGTGTTAAAATTGTTGAAAGAATGTATATCGGAATATAATACCCCAATTTTTCCGGTTTGGAAACCAAATGGTAAGTACAGGTTAGTGCAGGATTTGAGAGCCATTAATGAAATAGTTAAAGACATTCACCCGGTGGTTGCCAATCCTTATACTCTGTTAACATCCGTATCAGAGAAATTTAAATGGTTTACTGTGATTGACTTGAAAGATGCCTTCTTCTGCATTCCATTGGCTAAAGAGAGTATGAAGTATTTTGCTTTTGAATGGGATGATCCAGCTACAGGACGCAAGAAACAGCTCACCTGGACTCAACCCCCACAAGGTTTTAAGAATAGTCCAACCATCTTCGGTAACCAGCTCGCAAAGGAATTAGAGGAATGGAAAATGACACAGGTAAAGGAGTCTCCTTTCTCTTATGCAGTCCTGCAGTATGTAGATGACATATTAATTGCTACGGAAGAGAAAGAGAAGTGTACTCTTTTGACAATTGCTTTGTTAAACATGCTGGAACAGGCAGGGTACTGAGTCTCAAAGGAAAAAGCCCAATTGGTTTGTGAAAGTGTGCTATACTTGGGATGTGAACTCACCCAAGGACAGCGCCGTTTGGGTGTGAACCGAGTAGAGGCAATCTGTTCAATTCCACTCCCCAGGAGTCATCAAGAGTTAAGATCATTTCTTGGAATGGTGGGCTGGTGTAGATTACGGATATTAAATTTTGGACTTATGGCAAAACCTCTATATGAGGCCTTAAAAGAACAGAGATTGGAGTAGACCCCTGCCCGGGAGAAAGCATTCCAAGACTTAAAACAGGCCCTAAAGGAAGCACCTGCTTTAGGGCTCCCAGACCTAAATAAACCTTTCCAGCTCTATGTGAATGAGAGACAGCAATTGGCAATTGGTGTGTTGACTCAGAAAATAGGATCCTGGAAGCGGCAGGTGGGGTACTTCTTGAAGCAGTTAGACTCAGTAAGCTCTGGGTGGCCATCCTGCTTGAAGGCTGTGGCAGCTACTGTATTGATAATACAGGAAGCTCGGAAGTTGACATTAAGGGGAAAAATGACTGTATATGTTCCCCATATAGTTTTGACAGTCTTAGAACAAAAAGGGCCATATTGGTTGTCATCTAGTAGAATGTTACAGTACCAGGCCATCCTGAGGGAACAAGATGATGTGGAATTAGAGACAACTAACCATGTCAATCCAGCAGAGTTTCTCCGCAGTGAAGCTAAGGGAGAGGAGCTCGCACATGACTGTGTGGAAGTAATAGAACAAGTGTATTCCAGCTGCCCAGATCTGAAGGACACGCTGCTGGAAGTGGTGGACTGGGAACTGTTCACAGATGGATCCAGCTTTATGGAAAACGGTACCAGGTACGCAGGGTACGCGGTAGTGACTGTTACACAAGTAGTAGAGGAAAAGGCTCTACCCCCTGGAACTTCAGCACAGAAAGCTGAAATCATTGGACTAACTAGAGCCTTAACTCTGAGCACAGGGAAAAAGGTGAACATTTGGACTGACTCAAAATATGCCTTTGGAGTAATTCACATTCATGGTGCATTGTGGAAAGGAAGAGGGTTGCTTAATTCACAGGGAACTCTAATTAAACATCGTGAAGAAGTCTTGGCTCTGCTTGAAGCAGTTCATAGGCCAGAAGGAGTAGCAGTGATGCATGTACGAGGACATCGAAAGGAAGAAGGGAAAATATTCGATGGAAATCGTCTAGCCGACTTCACTGCCCAGAATGCCGCTCGGCAGGTTTGGACTCAGATGGCCCTGATACAAGCCAAGGTAAACCCTATGACACCCTATTTGACTCAACAGCCACAATATGCACCTGACGACGAAAAACTGGCAATGTTGCTAAAAGCACAAAAGAATTCTACTGGATGGTATGTAACAGGCACGGGACAAATGGTGGTACCAGAAAACATAATGAAAACCATTTTAGTCACGGAGCACAACAAGTGTCATTGGGGTGCAGATGTATTGGTGAAATTTTTGAGAAACGAAATAGTCTCTAATTGGATGTTAATGTTGGCAAAATGAGTGAATGCAATGTGCCCATTTCATTTAAAGAACAATCCTGTAGTTAGGAAGCAAGTTCATTTAGGGAAATTACAGGTGGAGCCAGAACCAGGAGATTATTGGCAAATACATTTCTCAGAGCTACCAAGACCACAAGGGTGCCGTTATTTACTGGGGTATGTGTGTAGTTTTTCAGGGTGGCCGGAAGCTTTCCCATGCAGGACTAACCAAGCAAAGGAAGTAATTAAAACCTTACTACGAGAAATTATTCCTAGATTTGGGATCTCATTAGGAATGTCCTCAAATAGGGGACCTCACTTTGTAGCTGGAGTAGTCCAAGAAGTAGCCAGAGTATTAGGGATAGCTTGGGATCTCCATACGCCCTGGAGACCACAATCTAGCAGCCAAGTAGAACGGATGAATCAGACATTAAAAGGGCAAATTAAGAAAATTTGTCAAAAAGCGAAGATACAGTGGCCTCAGGCACTACCTCTAGCCTTGCTAAGAATCAGGATTAAACCCAGAGAAAAGATAGGAGTAAGTCCATACGAAATTTTGTATGGCAAGCCATATCATGCTGCAACCTACAAAGAGGACTCTCACTTAGTAGGAGATCAAGTATTGTTGAGTTACATTTTGTCTCTAAATAAAGTCCTTACAGCGCTGCAAGGAGCATTGCAGTGGAACTGGCCTCTGCCCTTGGAAAATCCTGTCCATGACATCCAGCCAGGAGATCAAGTATATGTAAAGAACTGGAATACAGAACCCTTGAAAGAAGTATGGGGCGGTCCTCACCAGGTGATCATGACTACCTACACGGCAGTGAAAGTTCAAGGGATAGAAAACTGGATTCACTATACTCGAATCAAGAAGGTCCCATCAAGATGGGAAGTACAGCCTCTGTCAGCAACAAAAATGGTGTTCAGGGCAAGGTCTTAGTTCTTTTAACATTAGTCTGCATAATGCAGGTGGGAGAAGCGTTTGTTAAAATCATAGTTCCGGAGCCAGATGTAATAGTGCCAGAAGGTGTGAGAGTAAATTTAACCTGTCTGTTCTCTAACAACCAGAGAGCTGGATTAAAAGAAGTAAATGCAGCCTGGAAACAAATCACCACAGACGAAGTATTTACAGAAGGGATCGTGACACTTTGGGATATGGAACAGCAAAGAGGTAGCACCACATTGATGATATCTCATATGCAAGCTGATCAGGTAGGACAATTCTCATGTATTGTGTGGATTAGAGAAAGCTTTAACTATGGAAAAATAAATGTAGATATTCTAAAAAAAGAATGAAACCCGAAGTGGGTACTCGGTGCAGGTAATACCAGTCAGTGCACGGGTAGATATGTGGGATGGACCTCCACTTAGGATCAATTGTACTTTTAGGCTCAAACATCACTGTGACAAAACAATACAAGCTAAATGGTGGAAAAGGAAAAACAAAGAGCAGAGATGGGAACCAGTACTAAATGGAACTAGCTGGTGGGTGAATGGTTTGGTAGGAAGAGCATGGTTAAATATAACAAACCCTAGAATTGGAAAAACAGAGAAAGAATACTTATGTATAGTCGAGTGTGGGCTGGCAGGAAATTATGGGCGTAGGCAAGCAATGTCTGCTACTCATTCAAACCAAGGAATAAAGCCACAAAATGGAGTGTATTTGGCTGTAAAAGGGAAAGAAGTAATTCTTAGTTGCCAAATTGAAAGGGAACAAATTGATAGTTACGGGTGGTGGTATAAGAAGAATCTGGAATCTAGAGAAAAGTATCAAATTGAACGAAGGGCAAAAACATTAGTTTTAATTATAAAAGATGTCCAGCAAAATGATATGGGAAATTACTGGTGTTAGATAGCGAAGGATGATTGGTAGGGACATGGAATAATCATGGTATACATGAAAGAAAACAGGAGAGTACGACAGGTGACAGAAGTTCCAACACAACAAGAATTGTGACAAGAAAATTTAATAGTAGGATTAGTTAGAAATTTTGGGCAAGTACAAAATACTATGTCCATCACTGCATGTTTACCTTTACGTAAAGCGGCGGGAGATCCAATACCATGGGGCATCATTCCCGTTGGGGAAATGCCTCCAGTAGCCATAAATGGGACAAAAAGATGTAATAAAGTGATGCGGAATCATACTAAGATGATAGAGGAAACCTATACAGTTCGAAGGCAATGGTCATCACCAGGACAAAGGAGTGAATGCCTAAAATTACCAAATGCAGTTTATTCAAAAATCGGGCGATTCAAGGATGTAAGATGGTGTTCTTATGACATAAGGAAAAAAGACAAAAACCAGTCATTGAATATTTTTATGAGATAGTATGTCAAGAAGGGGGGGAAGAATGGGAACAGTGGAAAACGATTTGGGGTCCCAGCTTGTTAGAATCTTATAGCTACATAAGACCAGTACATTGGTGTGTCAAATGGTCAGGCCAAAGGGAACAAGAACATTTAAGAATGTTAGGGACTGAAGTAGTAAGACAAGATCAAATGACCCCCACACCTAGCTGGAATTGTAGCAAAATCATCACATGTGATACCCCTGAATCCCAAATTGGTTTAGTGCCAGTCCGGATACTACTAAAATGGGGCTGTGAATGTCAAAAATATAATCATACAATAACAGGTGAAATAAAGGGGGCTTGGAAAGATTGTCAGCCGACTACCGTCAGGAGTCCAGGGCATTCCGTGTGGGTAATGGGGCATGGACAATGGACTTTACATATGCCCATTAACGGCCCAGTCACGCAGATTACGTTAGGGGTACCTACGCTCTGCCCTTTCTGGAAACAGTCTAAATTAACACAAAAAGAGATACAGTCATGAACAAAGAGGGAAACAAATGAAGTGGCAGAAGAACTAGGACTGGGAGATGAAGATGAATGGCATGAACCCTCATCAGGAGTTAAATTTGGATGGGTACTGAAATCCCTGTTTGCAGCAATTTCTACATATAGAAACCGGGAGATGCTCTACAAATTATTGGGACAAACTGAGAGGTTAGCCGCAGTTACAAAGAAAGAATTTAGGGATCTAAACTTACAGTTGCAGTCAACAACAAGAATGACAGTCCAAAATAGAATGGCATTAAATTTGCTCTTATTAAAAGAACACAGAGTCTGTGGATACCTCCAAGGAAAGGTTGATCATTGCTGTGTACATATCCCAAATGTCACAGAAGAAGTAGAAAAGGACATAAGTCAATTGGAACAAATTGAAAAAAAGTGCCTGAAGTCCACGAAGAAGCTGAACATAATTGGGTAGGAGCACTATTTAGCTCCCTAGGAATCCAGGTCTCTGGTTGGATATCATCAATTGTACAATATGTAATAATAATTGTGTTAATTATTGTAGTCTGCATGATTATGTATAGATGTCTTTTAGGAATGATTGCCAGAGAAGGAACTCATACTTGACGTGTCATGAGAGCACTAACCCGGAAAGAAGTAATCCTGCCAATTCGAAGAGAAGACCCACCATCCTACTTAGAAACCATTACTTGAAGAATTGAGCATACTTACAGAAAATCTGAAGAATGCTCAAAAGGGGAGAGTTGATACCGAAATAACGAGAAAAAGAACTAATGTAGATATAGCAATAGCAGTAGTTATGCTAAGGCTTAGAAAGCAGCAGTTCACAAGCAGGCCCTAGGAAACAGGCCTGGGAATGTACTAAGAACTACAAACTAATAATTAAAGGATCTAGTAGAGCATGCAGAACACGATGAAATAATAAATGATAAAGGTTAATGTATAATCAGTGATAAAGGGTTCTGGTGGTGGGAAGACAAGCAAGGGGGATTAAAGGGGGGTAGCCTACAGTTTTGAGTAGACAAGCATGTAGAATTTATGACTTTTAGGAATAATATCTACAAGATTTATGTAGCTGTATTGTCTTGAAGAATGTGTACTTCTGTACGTAGACCACTTTGTAAAAGGATATAAAAACCTGATGAAAAAGGGGAACTGTGGGCTCTGACTTTGGACGCTAGTCCTCAGACCCCAGGGCCCTCAAAAAAGCACCGCACTAAACAACTCTGTTGTTTCGTGTCTCTTCTTCACTGTCAGGCAACAATCAGAGATCCTGGGTGTAACCCAGCCAGCTCCATTGGCATGATAATGGGAAAAATTCTTTCAATTGACACAGCAATAGGAAAACACTCAACCCCCAAGAGCCTGTGACTGGGCTTCTGCCTGTTAAATTTCCCTATGCATCAGGATTTCTCCCAGACTAAAGATGCCACCACTTAGAAGTCTGGCAATATTTGGAGTCACAAACACTTCCTCCAAAAGTTATTAGGAAACTGTGAGGGTGTGTTTCTTTTGAAAGGGAAAAGGGCCCCTGTTTGTGTCCAGGGCCCTGTGCCTCACACTGGCTTTCTGCCTGCTAAATTTCCCTATGGTTCAGGATTTTTCCAAGACTAAAATACCACAATTTAGAAGCCCTGATATTCTTTGAGTGCCAAAAGCCTCCTCTACAATAAGATTATAAAAGTGGTGAAGCGAGCTTTATTTCACTGAGAAATAAACCTGAGTTTGTGTCCAGGGCCCTAGGTCTGGGACTGGGCTTCTGCCTATTAAATTTCCCTACCGGTCAAGATTTCTCCCAGACTAAAAATGCCACCACTTAGAAGCCTGGTTGTCCTTGAGTGCCAAAAGCCTTCTCTAGATAGACATTAAGAAAGTGTTGAAGTTTCATTTCACTGAGGTAAAAACCTGAGTTTGTGTTCAGGGCCCTGTGCCTGAGACTGAGCTTCTGCCTGTTAAATTTCCATAGGGATCAGGATTTCTTCCCAACTAAAGATGCCACCACTTAGAAACCTGGTTGTTCTTTGAGTGCCAAAAGCCTCCTATAGTTGGACATTACAAAAGTGGTGAATTGAGCTTTAGTTTGGAGAGAAACAGGCCCCTGTTTGGGTCCAGGGCCCTAGGACTAAGACTGCACTTCTTCCTGCTAAATTTCCCTGAGGATCAAGATTTCTTCCAGACTAATAATGCCACCACTTAGAACCCAGGCTATTATTTGTGTGCCAAAAGCCTCCTCTAAATAGACATTAAAAAAGTGGTGAAGTGAGCTTCATTTCACTAAGAAATAAACCTCTGTTTGTGTCTAGAGCCCTGTGGCTGCGACAGGGCTTCTGCCTGTTAAATTTCCCTATGGTTCAGGATTTCTCCCAGTCAACAGATGCCACCACATAGAACCTTGGATACTAGGGGAGTTACAATCACTTGCTCCAAAAGGTATTAGGAAACTGGAGGGTGTGTTTCCTTTCAAAGGGAAAGGGCCCCTGATTGTGTCCCGGACCCTGTGCCTTACACTGACTTTCTGCCTTCTAGATTTCCAAACAAATAAGGATTTCTTCCAGACTAAAAATGCCACCACTAAGAAGCCTGGCTGTTCTTTGTGTGCCAAACATCTCCTCTAAATAGACATTGCAAAAGTGATAAAGTGAGGTTTATTGTACAGAGAAACAAGCCCCTGATTTTTGTCCAGAGCCCTGGGATGGAGATTTGGCTTCTGCCTGTTAAATTTCTCTATGCATCAGGATTTCTCCCAGACTAAAGATGCCACCACTTAGAAGTCTGGCAATATTTGGAGTCACAAACACTTCCTCCAAAAGTTATTAGGAAACTGTGAGGATGTGTTTCTTTTGAAAGGGAAAAGGGCCCCTGTTTGTGTCCAGGGCCCTGTGCCTCACACTGGCTTTCTGCCTGCTAAATTTCCCTATGGTTCAGGATTTTTCCAAGACTAAAATACCACCATTTAGAAGCCCTGATATTCTTTGAGTGCCAAACACCTTCTCTAAATAGACATTAAGGATGTGCTAAATTGAGCTTCATTTAAATAAACCTGAGTTTGTGTCCAGGGGCCTGTGCCTTACAGTGGCTTTCTGCGTGCAAAATTTCTCTAAGGATCAGGATTTCTCCCTGAATAAAAATAACATGACATAGAATCCCAATTTTTCTTTGAGTGCCAAAAGCCTCCTCTAGAATAAGATTACAAAAGTGGTGAAGGGAGCTTTATTTCACTGAGAAATAAACCTGAGTTTTTGCCCAGGGCCCTGGGATTGAGATTTGGCTTCTGCCTGCTGAATTTCCCTAAGGATCAGGATTTCTTCCACACTAAAAATGCCATCACTTAGATGCCTGGCTTTTTTTTGAGTGCCAAAAGCCTCCTCTAAATAGACATTAGGAATGTGTTGAATTGAGCTTCATTTAACTGAGAAATAAAGCTGCATTTATGTCCAGGGCCCTGTGTCTTACACTGGCTTTCTTCCTGCAAACTTTCCCTAAGGATCAGGATTTCTCCCAGAATAAAAATACCATTACTTAAAAGCCCTGTTATTCTTTGATTGCCAAAAGCCTCCTCTAGAATAAGATGACAAAAGTGTTGAAGTGAGCTTCATTTCACTGAGAAATAAATCTGAGTTTGTGTCCAGGGCCCTGTGCCTTACAGTGGTTTTCTGCCTTCCAGATTTTGAAATGAATCAGGATTTCTCCCACACTAAAAATGCCACCATTTAGAAGCCTGGTTGTTCTTTGAGTGCCAAAAGCCTTCTCTAAATAGACATTAAAAAGTGGTGAATTGAGCTTTATTTCACTGAGAAATAAAGCTATGTTTGTGTCCTTGGTCCTGTGCCTTAGACTGGGATTCTCCACGCTTAAATTCCCTATTGATCTGGTTTTCTCCCAGACTAAAGACACCACCACTTAGATCCCTGGCTGTTCTTTGAGTGCCAAACACCTCCTCTAAGTAGACATCACAAAAGTGATGAATTGAGCTTCGTTTCACTGAGAAATAAACCAGAGTTTGTGTCCGGAGCCCTGGGACTGAGAGGGGTTTTCTTCCTGCTATAGATTTATATGGATCAGGATTTCTGCCAGATTGAAAGTTTCATCACTTAAAAGCCTGGTTGTTCTTTGAGGGCCAAAAGCCTTCTTTAGATAGACATTTAAAAAGTGGTGCATTGAGCTTTAGTTTTGAGGGAAACAGGCCCTATTTTGTGTCCAGGATCCTGTGGCTTTCAATGGGTTTCTGCCTGCAAAATTTTCCTAATGATCAGGATTTCTCCCTGACTAAAAATGCCACCATTTAGAAGCCTGGTTGTTCTTTGAGTGCCAAAAGCCTCCTCTGTTGGGGGTTGAGTGTTTTCCTATTACTGTGTCAGTTTAAAGAATTTTTCCCATTATCATGCCAATGGAGCTGGCCGGGTTACACCCAGGATCTCTGATGACTCTAGACAAAAGGGGTCGGTGGCAGCGGCTCCCAGAATGGCCTCTCATGCTTTGGAGGGGACTCGTGTTTCCGGCTGTGAGCCTGGCAAGGCAAGAGAAAGCCATGGGGACCACTTTCCTGACACCTTTTGCCAAGCCATGTAAAATTGTGCCCACAGCATCCCTCCTTTCTGCATCCTGGCTGGTGTAGGTGCCTTCTTGAGGAGGTAGAGGCCATTGGGGAGCTGCTGTTCCTGTGCACACCCAGGTGACTTTTCTCTGGTGTCCTGAGCCACGTTGACAGCAGGACTGTGCAGGCCAGCTGCAGGACACATTGTCCTTGCCATGGCAGCAGCAGCTCTGTGGGCCCTGAGCAGAGTATCAGGGGGGGCTCAGCCTCTCCTGAAGCACTCGGGCAGCTGGACAGCAACACAGGAGAGCTGGGTAACACTGGCACAGCTCCCAAAGCCCAGCCAAGCCCAAGGGGCAGCTTTCTCCAGCCCCACGCTGCTGGGTATGGCTGCAATGAAACATTTAGATTCAGAGTACTGAGGGTTTGAATGGCCAAAAGAAAGGGGTAGGAACCACAGAAGTGGCCCAAAACTAAAGAACTCTAATGGAAAATAAAACAGGGATGATGCCTAGAAACCGAACATTGTACGGAGACAAACTCCGAGGGCCGAAACAAGGAGGGGTGTGACAATATATCCCCTCAGGGGGAGAACTTTCTAGAACTAAGTAACCACTAGGGGAAGAGAACTTGAACCAATTGGCATAACCACTATGCACTGTGGGAAGAACAGTTAGGTTTGCCACAGAGTAACAAATGCTTTGCAAGATTTGAAGTCAACGCCTGGCTCTTTCTTGGTGAACTGTGGCTGCCTTTGTGCCCCAGCCAGGATAACATGCTGCCAGCACAGCTTCAGCTGCTGCCTCCTTGTCACCATCGAGGGGTCCCTGCTGAGCCCCACGAGGCCTTCTGAGCGCCAGGTGATGCATCTCCCTGGCCTCTGCCCACTGCGCCTCGCCAGCAGCAGCCAGGGACTGTGCTCCAGCAGAGCCTGCTTGGCCTCCTTGTCCCTTCCCGTCCCAAGGCAAACCAGCCCGGGCACCTTGGGGGTGTCCCCACCATCCTGCTGAGGCCAGGCCTCCAGGCCTTCTGCTTCAGGCCCAGAGATGCATTGGGGAAGCGCCGGAGCCACCGGCTGGCAGGAAGAAGGATGTGCCTGGGGAATGCTCATGGCCTCTGCCAGCCATTTCCTCAGGGCTTCCCACCAAGCCATCCACACAAAGCCCTCCTGTCCCAGCACAGCGTCCCGCCACCCACTGCCACACGCATCCCGCTCACTCCTTCCCACTGCCTTATCCTGGCTGGCCTCGGTAGCACCGCATCCCTTCATGGCTGCCACTGTCCTGTGCCCTCCAGACCTCCCCAGGACTGCCTGGCTGCTGGAGGAGCTCCGGAAGAGCTGGATCAAGAGGCACCTCAGAGCCCTCAGCAATCCAGCCAGCAGCACACGGGCAGGACACAGCTGGCCCTTCCTGGCTGGGAGAGGGCTGCTGGCCATCCTCAGGGACCAGGCTCTCAGGAACGCCCGCCCCAGCTCCGGCCTCTGCCCAGCCGCTCTGTTGGAAGCCTTAAGGCTTCGGCAGAACCACCAAGGCCAAGAGGCTTTGGGCCACTTTGCCTTGCACGCCACACGCTTGGCCAACTTGCCCAGCACAAGCACCCTTCTTCCCCTCTTCCCCATTGGCCTGAAGACTCTGGCCATCAAAAGAAAGCTCCTGGACCTCTGTGTATACCAACAGCAGTTTATTAATCCTACTAAATTACTAATTTACTAATTTTCTAATTTACTAAATTACTAATTTACTAAATTTCTAAGTTATTTTCAGTAGGCCAAAAGAAAGTTGATGAAAAGGAGAGCTCCTCCCTGCAAGCTCAGGTGGCCCCAGCAAACACAGCCTCCCACATCAGTTCTCCACAGCACTCCAGCAGCAGAGATGGCCACCGCCACCCAGGGAAGGCCATGACTTCCAGAGCCGGTGGAATCGATCTCGCATCCGCTGGAGTCGGGAGGAGGGAACGGTCTGTGCAGCGATGTTTATGTATAGAGCTTGATGTGCTAGGCATGAGATGGCAGGGCTGATGTCATTTGCCATGTCCTGAAGGGCTGGAAGAGAGAGAAACAGAGGCACAGTCAGAGCCTGCATCTGCGGGGACCTGGGAAGACCCTCCTGACCCGTCCATGCCCCCCAGCTCTTGCCATGGCCTGGAAGCAGCAGGAGGCAGCAAGGAGCAGCTGGAAGGTGCTGGCCCGAATCTCCTTGGCACAGGCCCCTGAAAGGTGTCTGTGCTCTGCCCACGCTGCCCCTGGTGCGCGCAGGGAGCAGAGCCCTCTGCAGCCCGGGCAGGGCACGCAGCTGCCATCGTCAGCCCCGCTGCCAGCACGGTGGCCTGACTCACCCCTGCACATCAGCTGGAACTCTCTCTGCTTCTCCTTCAGGACCTGCCCGGCCAGCCCTGGGAACACAGAGCCCGTCACGGCTCTGCCCAGTGGCACAGCTGCCCCACAGCGGTGCTGGCAGCCCTGTGGCCACAGTACCTCCTTCCCCTGCAGGACTCAGCCAGGCCCTGGGCGCACCCTGCTGCTGAAGGGCATGGCTGGCACAAGGCAGCAGCAGCCCCAAGGGCAGGCGGGGCTGCACAGCCTGGGCCTGGATGGCAGCAGCTGCCGGGGCCGGGGCCGAGCTGCGGCAGGGCGGGGAGGGAGCTGGCCTTGTGCTCACCCATGAACCTGACGGCCGCCTCTCACAGGGGCTCCTGTGGGCTCTGCAGGAAGGGCAGGGCCTGCCGCAGGTGCTCGGCTGCTCGGCCCCTGTCCTCTGCCAGCTGTGGAGAGCGACGGGAGGGAAGGGTCGGGATGGGCTCTCCCCCTTGGCCCTGGGCTCCCCTGCCTGCACAGCCCCGAGGGGGGCAGAGGGCCCAGCAAGGTGCGGTGCTGCCCCACAACAGAGCCTGGCTGGGTCGGGGCTCCACCAGCTCCTGCCTTGGGGCCACAGGAGCCTGGAGAAGAGCCCGCGTGGGGCACAGCCCAGGGAAGGAAGCAGCGTGTGGGGCACAGGCCAGTGCCCTTGGGTGCAGCACTGGGCAGGGGCCACAGCTGCCAGCCCCACAGACTAGGCACCGTGGGCAAGGGCTTCTCCAGGCTGGGGCTGGGGCTGGGGCTGGGGCTTGGAGGCTGTTCTTACCAAGCACTCGCCAAACCTCCACATCTGATCTGTCATCACCAGGTGCTCCAGATCCCTACTCTTGAGGAAGCTTACTGCAGCAAGCAGCGTCTCCTGAGAGACCTGCAGAGAGTCAGAGATGCACGGCAGCCCAGGGCACAGGAGCTGCCTCCCTGCGCCAAGGCCAGGAGGAGGCTGGGGCCCATGAGGTGCCAGGGTGCAGGGAGACAGCTGAGCGTGGGGACACCAGTGCCCAGGAGTCCTCACCTCTGCCACGCCCGTGTTCTCATTGTGGCAGTGGAAGAAGAGCGGGTGCAGGCTCTTGCTCACAAGCATCTTGAGACGTTTTTTCCCCTTTGCCTCCACCAACCTCATCACCTCTTGGAAGAGGTGGATGCAGAGCAGCTGCACATGGCGGTTGTCCTGTTGGAAGGGAAGCAAAAGCCCTCCACATCAGCTGCTCCAGGCCCCTCTGTGCACAGGCCCAGAAATCCATGGGACACCACACTTGGGGGCAGCACCCAGTGGCTGTGGCTGGGGACACAGAGCCTTATGTTGTGCAAGAGCGGCCAGAGCGCGGCAGCCAGCCACAGGGCGGTGGGGCTGGGTATGGCAAGGTCTCTGTGCAACAGCAGAACGCTGAGCACGACGCCGGTCATCTGAATGATGACTTCATCTGCGTCCTGCAACAGGTCTGCAAGGCTTTCTTCCAGTCAGGCTCTGCATTCTTTTGTACTGCACGGAACACAGGGCTGGCAACCCCACCCTGCTGCTGCTGCTGCAGCCATGGAGCCCAGGGGCCACAGGCCTGTCCTGGAGCACCGGGGCAGCTGGGCAGCAATGAAGAAGAGCTGGGAGCAGCTGCCACGGCTCCCGACACCCAGCTAAGCACAAGGGGTTGCTTTCCCCAGCCCCACGCTGCCAGCACAGCTTCAGTCACTGCCTCCTTCTCACCATTGAGGGGTCCCTGCTGAGCACCACCAGGCCTCTGAGCGCCAGGCGACGCATCTCCCTGGACTTGCTTTGCAGGTGCATGGCCATGATCTCCAGGATGCTGTCACCCCAGTGACTGAAGTACAGGAACTCCAGGACCTGGAAGGCACAAAGCAGTGCCCAGGGTGCCCAGCTGGCAGGAGCTCAGAGCTGCCCAGGGCTGGGCCAAGGCAGCAGCACAGGGCACGGGCACAGGGCACGGGCACGGTGCCAGACGGCTGCGGCTGTGAGAGGGCAGAGAGGTGGGAGTCAGCTCAGCAGGGCAGCGCTGGCCATGGGGCTCACCTCCACAAGGAAGGCCATGGCGGGCAGTTCCCAGTCTGAAATGCCTTGCCTCAGTAGCTCCAAGAGGCAGGATACGATGCTGGGACACCAGATCACGCAGCCCTGGCTTATCTCCCTGGTGGGGGGAAAAGACACCATTGCCCCTGAGCCAGGTGGGCAAAGCTGTGCCAGGGCTGACTGCCCAAGGCCTGGTCTGTTCCCGAGCAGCCCGTGGGCACTTTGGGAGGCGGCTGTTCCCAGGCACCCTCCTGTCCCAGCCTTTTCCAGTCTGCTCTTCATTCTCTTTGTGACAAGGCCCTCTCACCCATGCGCATGGGAACTGTGTGGGGCACCCTGGGCACAAATGGCAGCAGCAGCAGCCTGGAGAAGGGGGTCTCACCTGGCCAGCAGACGCATGGCATAATGGTGGGTGTCAGCACACAGCAGCGTGTCCCAGCCGTTCTTGCGTTCCATGGCCAACACCACAGGCTCACATTGGACTTGGTAGAGCAGGACCTTCAGGGTCTGCACTGCAAACCTGTGTGCACAGCAAAGCCCAGATCACGCTGGCAGCCCTGGCTCCCGCTTGGGGGCATGGGAGGGATGGGGAGACTGGCAGGACTGGGATGGAGCACCTTTGGGGGTTGGTGGCAAGGCCGAGTTGCTTCTGGCATCCCTTCCAGAAGGTATTAACCTCCTCTGGTATATACAGCGTGCTGATGTAAGCTTGGAAGAGCAGATGCAGCAAGAGATGGGGGAAATACTCCAACACTATAGGTGGGCACCAGGTCAAGTTGAAGGCATTCCACAGTGTCACGGTTGCCTGGAAAAAATAAAGCACCCAGAGACAAGAGTAGGTGCCAAGACATCCATGTGGCAGGGCCGAGCATGCAAGGGAGAGGCCAGGGGAGACACTGTGGGAGCAGCCGGCCTGGTTCCCTAGGTTCAGCGCAGTGCCTGAGGGCAGGGAGATGCAGCTGTGGGGAGGACAGAGAGCTGGCTGCTCGAGAGGTGGCCTAGGGGCAAGCAGAGGTCAGTTGCAGGAACTCACAGCCAGAGCAAAGACTCCTGTTTTGTCCCCATCAGAGGTGTACGCATTGTCCACTGGTCAGGCCCTCAGCAGACTGAGGAGGATGAGCAGCGTCGACTCCGCGGTGCCAGTGGAGGTCAGGATCAGCCCCCACATGGCCGCAGCACCTCTGTGGGGTCAGGGCTCTGTGTCAGGGGGTCCGGGTCACAGCACCGTGGCCTGGGCTGCTGCAGGGGCCTGTGTCGGCCCTCAGCCCTGCCTCTGCCCACTGGCCTCGGCCTGCAGTGCCCAGCCAGCCCACGGGGGTGCAGCCCCGTGAGGGAGGGAGCGTGGCAGCACACTCAGGGGCTGACATGGCAACACGGCAAACGGAGGGGCCGCAGGGGCCTGCAGCTGTGCGCCTGTGTGGCACTCAGCAGGGACAGGCTCTGCAGGGTAACGGGGCATGAACCCTAAGCCCTCAAGGAAGGTGGGGCTGCCCAAGGTACCTGTCACCCGACGGGGCCCAGCGCAGGAGAGTCATCAGCACATCGTAAGGGTATTTCTTGGTCAGCTCCAGCAGGCTCCTGTCCAGCCTGTGCCAAGCAGACTCATTGGCCGTGAACCAGTTGTGGATGTATCTCACCATGGCGGGCACCTGCAGAAGGCACGGGGAGACCTGCAGACCTGCCAGAGCAACAACTTCCCCAGCTTCCCCTGAGAAGTGCTGCCCTTCCCACAACATTGGGCTGGGCCTCAGAGGCTGAGGGAACCCAGCAGAGCTGGCTTGAGGTGCCACACAATTCCTGGGCTGATCAAGCCTTGGCCACAGGCTGCTTACTTGCATTGGATTGGAGACACCCTTCTCCACAAGCAAATCCAGCATGGCAGCACAGGTCTCAGCACCGAAGAGGTGTAAGTTTGCCGAATGCCCAGTGCCCACACCGGCGGTCTATTCCCGCCAAATGGATGTGATGAATTCACAGAACAATTGTAGGAGAAGGGCAGGAAGAGAGGGAGAATCCATGTAGTATTCCAAGCACGGTGCTGGGCTGAGCAGTGGCAGCAGGCCCAGCCCAGGTGGGGATGGCTGCAGTACCTGCGCTGCTCTGTGGAAGCGGCCACGGGCAGGGTGTTGCTCTTGTGTGTGGTCCATGGCTGCACCTGGCACAGAGCGAGCGCAGCCAGGGCTGAGGGGCTGTGGGAGAGGCCAGAGAGCAGAGCCCAGCCCTGCGTTCCCAGGCAGGGGCAGACCGGCATGCACCAGCCCTGTGGCCCAGCTCTGGCACTCACCTTCCTGCAGCAGCTGGAGCTGCTGCAGCTCTCCAGGCTGCTGTGCTGAGGTAGCTGCAGCCTCCTCCTCCATCTTCACCCAGGCCAGCTTGGGCACCCTGGGGGGTGTCTGCTCCATGTCTCTGTTTGCATGGCTTGCAGGAGAGATGCCTTGAAAAAACTCCAAGATCAAGTGCTGCAGTTGTGCCTTGAAGGCCCAGCTGCAACAGAGAAGCCTTAGGAAGGCTGAAGGACAGTAAGTCCTGCAGTCTGTCCTCGAGGGCAGCGGCCGCAGGGACGGCAGACGCTTGGGAAATGCTGCAGCTCGCCAAGTCCCGCAGTCTGGTCTCGAAGTCACCTGCACAGTAAGGTTTTGGGAAAGCTCCAGGTCAGCAGGGAATGAGCTGGCTGTGCGGGGGCTCCTCACAGCAGCGCTCTCTCCGTCCTGTCCCGACATGTGCACCAAGCACTGTGGCGTTGCTGTGTCGCCGCCAGCACCTATGTCACCACGTGTCACAAAGGGTCACCCTTGTGCACTGTGCTCTGCTCCATCCCACGGTGACCTCGGGGCAGTGTGTCACAAAGAGCCCTAGGACACACCCTCACATGCCCTGGGGACACCCCCACCCCCCCAAATTGCCCCAATTGCAAGGAAAACGTTCCCTGAGTGTCGAGGACAGCCCAAGAGGAACTTCAGCAGTGGCTCAAACAACAAGCAGATGTTCCTCTGCTCTGCCTGCTCAGGGCAGCAGAAGGAGCCCCCACGGTTGCCGACGCAGCTGCAGCAGGAAGGGCACCTGTGCTTCCACAGGAGCTGCCAGGGCCTCTGTGGGACATGACCGGTGCTGGGTGGCCATCACACACGCAGGGCTGTGACATGGACACGGGACGTGTGGCACAGGGCGTGAATGCTGCTCTGAGCCCTGGGGCCTGGGCAGCACTGGAATCAGCAGATGTGGCAGAGTCCCTGCCAAAGGAGACCTGCCACCCCTGAGCCATGCCAGTGCTGGTGCCTGCTCCTGCCACAGAGAGCTGTGCCCCCGGGGCACTTCTGTGCCAGAGGACAGCCAAAGCCCACGTGCATTGGTGCCCGTGCTCCTTTCTGCAGGTGCCTGTTGGCAGGAGCACCTGGAGCAATTGGTGGCAACACCTGGTCTTTGTCAGAAGGCAGAAGCAGTTGCTCATTCCTGGAATGAATTTTGCCCAGTCTGCAGCCCCCGCTGTGGAACACAGGATAGCCAGACCCTGTGCAACCACCTGCCCTGCATCTGCCCCATTCCAGCCTCCTGCCTCTGCGGACACAGCTGATCACCGGGACATGAACGGTGAGCGAGGATCCGCCCGCTCCAGCCTGTTCCCACCCGAGACCAGCGTGGCCGCTGCCGCCCCCTCCCGCCTGCACTCCCGCCTGCCCTCGGCAGCTGCCGGGCTGGGACTAAGCACAGGGACAGCGTGCTTGCATCTAAAGGAACTGACACCGAGTTATCTATTCTGTTCTGTTAGCAATTTTAACAACTGCTGTTGTTTTCTGCTTGTACGGTTAGACATAATAGTAAAAGAGCTGTTATTCCTACCCCCTTATCTGTGCCTCAGAGTCCTTGATTCAAACAATTATAATACTTGGGGGGAGTGGAATTAAAATCTCTATTTCAAAGGAAAACTTCTGCCTTTACTGGCAGACACCTGTCCTTTCAAAACAGGATAGTAGTTCTACATGTAACCTGGTGTGCTAAGAAACTAGAATTCTAATAAGTTAAGGAGTGGTAGTCTGAGCTTGCACCTTAGCTTGTTGGAAAAATCCTATGTAAGAGTATGTATTGGGGAGAGGTGTTGCTTTTAGCCATTCTGGCTTCTAGCCATTCGCTTATTGCCACTGCATTTGCCACTGCTTTTCCATTTCTTATTCTTTGCCTGTTGAGACTGATGTGCTTTGTAGTAAGATGTGCTGTCTAACAATAGCCTTTTAACTATTAGCTGCTTTGCTTATTTAAGATAACCCAACAAGTAGGAGCCTAAGAGCTCCAGAGCAGGAGCCAAGAGCTTGGAGTAGGAGCCTAAGAGCTTGGGAGTTTGGTGCTGTAGCACACCAGAGGTCTAAGAAACTCACATTTTGGTGCCCCATGAGTGGTACGTTGCATCTAACTCACTGTACTAATAACTTCAAAATACTGTTGGGCTTCCTCAAAGGTCTCAAATAAGTCCAGTAAGGAGAAAGCCAGGAGAAGGGCCCTGCTGACTGCTGGGGGATACAAACACGACTAGGGAAGAGACTGGGATTTCTCATCACCTATCTTATGTTGAGGTGAGCAATATTGGAGTAATCTAGGAGCATGGGAAATAGTATGCCAAAAGAGCAGAAATGAGAAAAAAATCTAGAACTTATAATGATATATTTAAGAGAAGCTGAGTGTTGAGGCATATTCATAGAGAAAGGGGTAAATATAAAGAACAGAAATAAGAGTATGGAAAAGGATTTGGAATTTATAGTAATGTATTTAAAGTAAGTTAAGTGTTTTGGTGAGTCTATAGACATGGGGGAAAGTGTATTTGAGGAGTAAAAATGTATTTATGATTATGTGGAATCTTTATTAAGGAGAAATGGTTGTAGTGTTCCAGATAAAAAGTTAATATATGTTAGAAAGAATTTTCCAAATAGAGATCCCAATTCTGTTTAAAGTGAAACTCACTAGGATCAAGTTGGTCTTAAACTTTTTGATGTTTATTTGGGAGACAGAAAAGCTCCTTTGTTATTACCGTCTTGGGGATTGATTAGAGAATCTTTAAGTGAGCCACTTAGGAATTGTGAAAAGACAGGGACTTCTTTGCTGTCTTCTCGACTGGTGTCACAATATACTGAAACAGGGGATTTAAGGGTTAAATAGAATGAAGAGTAAAACATATGTTGTCAATTACTTAAGGAATGCACATAGGAGACCCCTGATGTATAGATCCTGCTGGGCTTGCAAAAATAAAGGGGGGTACCTCTTCGTAAAAGTGCAGAGTCTGCAAAATATCACAACCAAGAGACTACAGCGCATGCGTAGAAAGACAAGGTGAAAAGTTTAACAGCGAGGAAGACTGCTGTTCTTCATCATTTCCAGCCCACCGACTCATCTAGAGACCATCGACCCAATAAACTGCGCAGCCGCAATGAATATGCAGCTGATTTCCATACGGAGCAGGGAAACAGGCGGGGCAGATAATCAATATGTATAGGCGATTTAGAATATGCATGAACTTTCTAGATAAATAGAAGAGTAGAGATCATGTAAGGTACGCAGGATTTGGGAAGATGCTCTCCCTCTGCGTCCAGCGCTGAATAAAATACGTACCTACTCCACAACTTTATAGGTTGTGAAGTTTATTTCCGTGCTTCAATACTGCTAACTGTAGTGATTTTTTCCAAGCACAAATCCAGGGGACCCCGTCACTGCTGTCCCCCGTAGCTGGGGAGAACGGCTCCGGGGACCGGCCGGCAGCACCGTCTTTGACGCTGCTCGAGCCGTGTTTTGCGAGTGCAGGGCCCCGATTTCCCCTTCACCAGCCCCCTGTTCCGCAGCTCCCCGCTCCACAGCGCCTGTTCCTGCGGTCTTTTGGGCACCGACCCTCGCACAGACTGATTTGGATGGGGTGGTGACTTCTGCACCTCCACAGCCTGCCCTGCGCAGCAGCCTGGCCGAGGCTGCTGCGCTTGAGGTGCCGCCCGTGCCCGCTCCACGGCATGTGCTCAAGCCAATCCTAAGAGCGGAGCACCCCCTTGCCCCCCTGCGCCGCTGCCACGCCACGGCTTCTGTACCTGCTCAAGGAATTCCCCAGCCCCACACACCCCATGAATGAGACAGTGTTGGGAAAGAGGAGGAGGAAATGGCGGGGGTGGGGGGAGGACAGGGCAGCGCAAGGGAGAGTGAGAGGGCAGAGACAGATCTGTCTCCGACTGTTGGGAATGCTCAGGGAGGAGATGATTGCCTTGCTTCAGGGAAATCTGAGATATCAACATTAAAACCCGCAGATTCATATGGGGAGAGAAATTCATGCTTTGTAAAGTCAAGGAAAAGATTTTGATTTAGCTTTTGAGATTTCCTTCCAACTGCGCGCTGCCGAGTTAGTTTTCTTACTCCAGAAAGAACTTTTAGCAACTCTTAAGCAATTGCAAGGAGCCCGCTCGGACCTAGAGAAGACCCGGGGGCAGCAGCGTGACTTCACCATCCCGGGCCGCAGGCCGGGAGAGCGGAGCGCCGCTGCCCCTCTCTCCCTCTGCGCGGCCTCGGCCTGCCAGCCCAGTGGCCCGCGTCCTTTTCCGTGCCGAGGGGCATGTCCAGCCCGCGTTCCCCTGTGATGGGGGTGGGCAGGTCATGTCCAGCCCGCGTTCCCCTGTGATGGGGCGGTTCGGGCATGTCCAGCCCGCGTTCCCCTGTGATGGGGACGGGCAGGGCACGGCCGCTCCGCTCAGCGCTCCGCATCGCCCCCAGAGGCTCCGTCAGCCCTCCCCACCGCTCCCCTCGTGTCATGCACGAGTCCAGTGCTGCAAAGAATAGTAGGAAAGGTTGGTGGGAGGACGCCAAGAACTGCTTTTAACCATATTGTTGGGGGCAGGCAGAGCAGAGGGACATGAACATGATAACGGCTTCAGTTCTGTTTTCACAGTTGTTGTATGTAAAGATAAAGGTGTTTGTTTTTGCATTGTTTTTAAAAAGATGCTGAAATTCTTGGAATGGTGAAGGTACAGGACGTTTTGTCTTATTTAAATAGATATCACCTATATTTTGTAATCTCTTATTGCTTAGATATGAATGGACACTTGTCCAAATATCAGCATTGAGTTTTAATTTTTCTATAGTTAATTATTTTTAAAAAACCTAGCTTCTGTCTTTGTAATACTGTCATTATGAATTAATAGGTTTTGAATTTCTTAAAAGAAGTAACTTGCATGTTTATGCCTTGCAGATTTATTATCAGTATTTTAGCTTTCCCTTCAAACCAAATTGTAATAGATTTCTAGTTTAGACTGTGCAAAATGTCAATTAAATGCTTCATGAACACAAATCAAGACCACTTCTAAAACCATCATTTGAATTGTAAAATTTAATTCGAGCCAAATTTTCCTTTATATATATTGGCAAAAACAGTATTTCTCTATAAGCTCGATTTTTGAGGCTCAATTTTAATTTCTATATTTAATTTTAAAACCATTGTACTAGGAGTATGAGTTCTGTATTACAGAATTATTTTGATTTCTGTTTTATTGTTTAACTTGTATTTTTTCAGCATTCCAAGTAAATTTTGTAAAGCCTCCAGACATGCCCCTGAATAAAATGTATGAAGATAATTAGTTAAGTTGTGAATTAAATGTTCCTTTCTTTTCATTTTTATGATTCTCTCTCTTATTTTAGCAGGTCTCCTATGACCTGACCCTGTACTGTCTTATGATTTAAGTATTTTTTCAGAGTTCCAAGAAAATTATCTCAGCTTCATTGAAAGTCACTTCTGAATTGCTAGTTTTGTGCTTTTCCTGAGTTGTTATTATAGAAGCACTCCAGCAGCCTGCCATGTTTAAAGCACCTCATTCATCCTGAGGAAACACTTCATAGAGAACAAGCTGCTGAAGGAATTTGATTTCTTTCTCACCCTGAAATGTTTAATTGTAGCTTTTGTTCTTAAGAGTCTTGTTTTTTTAATAAAAAGATGCCAGGGAGTTCTTTTCCAATTAGAATTTAGGCAGTGACCAGGCCTTAATTCTACCTGGAAGGGAAATTGTGTAAACCCAGGTGTTTTTGCATAAAATATTATTCCAGTCGTTTTGACTTGGCAATTTGCCCCTATCCATATAGCAGCTGAAGCTAATTTTGGGATGAATTTGGTGCTCATTTTCTAGAAATGAACATCTAATTCCTCATTGAATCAAGGCTTGTCAGCTGTTTGCAGCCTTGGAGGTGCTGGCATAGTTTTTTAGGGATTGATGATTATCTAGTTTTATAAATGCATATCTATTATTTAAAGTATTGTTGTTTGTTGTATTGTGTTTTATCTGCAGAAAATTGTGAACTGTGGTGTGTTTTTTAAAAAAGTGGGAAAAACAGCAGTATTGTAGAATTTTTTGTTAGATAATAGTTAAATGAAAATATAGAGTTCAATTATATGTTATGTTTATGCTTTTGCTTTGCTTGCCTTAAGTAGTACAGATTTGTCAATTAACCAACTTAAAGTAAGTGTTCAAAAAAGTTCAGTTATGTATTAAGTTTAAATACCATATATCTGTTCAACATAACCCCAGAAAAACTCTTTTTCATTTGTTTAGCTATCCTTGAAGTTATATTGATAGTGTAAATTAGTGTGTGTTTCGCCATTGAATGAAGCAGGTAAAGTTTTGCTTTGATGACCAGGTGAAAAGAGCAGGGCTGGCCAAGACCCTCCTGAAATAGTCAGGGCAAGACTGGGTTGGCCGCTGTGTTTGCCACCAAGAAGATTTTTAGCTCTGCTGCTGGCTGCAGTCCAGCAGGCGCTGAGCGGTGGGGGCACACGCCATGCCAGACCCTGATGGAAAGGATGACCTCTGCTACCAGAGGGACATGCACGAGGAGAAAGTAGGCCAAGCAGCCTGCAAGTGATATGAGTCTCAGAATGGTACAGATGGTTTGTTTAGTGGATGGAACTTAGCATCATGGGTGAAAACGTTTTTTGGTGCTAATCATGGTGTTTCAAATGAAGTTGCTGAAAAATTGCAACATCAAGAATTTCCAGTCATAAAAATGCTATGTCTGTTTATTTTAATGAATCTAGGTGTTCAGTTTTCTAATCAATGTTCAGAAAATACTGAACCCCAGCCTAAAACCACTTCTCTGTTCTCCTACCCCTACAGGCCCTCTCCTCTCGCAAAAAAAAACCAAAACAAAACAAAAAAACAAACCACGTTTCCTTCTCATCTCTGCTGCCCAAACTGGCTCAGACCGTGTGGCGGGACTCACTAAATCCCCCGTTTTTGGGTCACGCCCCTCCCCTCCTGTTCGGGACCCTGCCCCCACGCACACCCCACCCCCCGAGCAGCCGAGCGAAGCAGCTGCAGTGACAGAGAGCCCGCGGCCACCCCACTGCTGCCACCGCCCCGGAGCCAGGAGCGCCCCGTGGGCAGTCCCCGTGGGCTGGAGCCCGCGCATTCAGCCCCGCCGGCGCTCATGGCACCCCCAGCACAGAACAGCCCACACTCCTCAAGCTCTGCCGCTGCCAACCCACAACAAAAACAGCCCCACCGACACCAGCACGTCCAGCAGCACAGACACGAACACAAACTCACCAGCAAAAGTAAAAACATCATTGCTAAAAAAGTGTTAGGAACTGTCAAATGGTTCACTGTAAAATTCAGGCCATCAGCCCATTGAAGCTTAATTAGAACAAATTACTGGGAAATTCTTAACTCTGAATTGTTCCCACAGTCAAAATAGATCTTTCTGTCCTTATTTAGATTGAAACTGTTCTTGGAACTATTTTTGGCATCACTGGGGTGTGCAGAGTTTTGCAAATCCAAGTACTCTGTTCCAGATACTCATTTTTTTTCTTTTTTTTTCTTTTTCTTTTTTTTTTTTTTTTTTTTTTTTTTTTGCTGCTTTTGCACATCTGTATTTGTTTTCTAAAGCTTTGCACGTTTCCTCTACTGGAACAGGTAGCAAATAAAGCACAGCCAGCCAGGAGATGAGAACTTTTATTTGTAATTCCTCTCTGGCTCAGTCTGTGGGGCTGGTGTTGCTGCCACTTTGTGGCATTTTAATGCAACTGTGCTCTAAGCAGGCAACTGTGCAGCTCTGGCTGTTCTGGGAGTGTCAAAAATGTCTGAGTGCTGATTCACACCCCCTGGTCACTGGTTTTGAGCAGCAGGTTAAAGTTCTCCTCACTGATAGAAGGTCAAAGCTGGCAGACAAAATGAACAGGTAAAAAAGTAATCTCGTTCATGTCCTAAAATAGCCCCAAGTGAAAGCAATGAGCATATTTCCTAACCCTGGCTCGAGGTTGAAATACAGTGAATTTTTCAAAGTTTTCTATTATTTCATAGAATGGCTTGGGTTGAAAGAGACACTAAAGATGGTTTAGTTCTAACCCTGCTGCTATGGGCAGGCATAACTCCAGGGACAAGGAGTAAAAAAAGGTTTGATAGGTTAAATGGGGAGGGGGAACATGGACCTTCCTTCCACCCATTAGGGTAGCTTATCCCTGAAATAACAAAGTGAGCATAATGAAGTGAACATTAATAAAGTGAACATAAAAGACCAGGCCCTTGAAGATGCAGGAAGACCCAGCCATGATCCCAGTGGTCCTGCAGGGCCAGAAGGCAGAGTGACTCCAGGCAGGAGCCCTGTCCACAGAAACCCCTTTTGGAAATGCAGGAGTGTTGCTGGTATTTATTTACTGCTCATTTTCTTGAGCCTCAAACCCACAAATAGGTGTTCTACAAACAGCTAAATGTTAGACCTGTTTATTCACCATGAAATGATGTGGGAAAGGGAGATAATTCTTTCTTGTAGCCCAGTTATTTTGGGATGTCATCCTTCTCTCCACACTCTCACAGGTCTGTCAGAGACAGGGATGTGACAGCAGCAGAGGCTAAGCAGGCACACCTCTGGCTGTGAGGATGGCAGGGGGCTGCTGGCTCACAACAGGAAATCTTGAGGCTTAGATTGCAGCCACACCCAGAGGTTTGCTGTTTCTTATTTTTAACCAAACCACCCTTTCTATTTATATGCACACTCCTTTTTACACCAGTCTTGTATTTGTAAGTTGCCTACAATCAGAAATAGTTACTTATCTGAGAGGATGTTTGTGAAGAGAATCACACAGCAGGTGTGGGTTGCAGGAATCCTCCAGCCAACTCTCCTGGATACCCACGTTGATGTCCTGGGATTGTTCCTTGTCATCTTCCTCCACTTTCCTGTGCTTGGCAAACAAAGGATCCTGGTTCCTGCAGGGTTATCCATGGAAGGCAGACCCTGGTTTCTGCAGGGTTATCCATGGAAGGCAGACCCTGGTTCCTGCAGGGTTATCCATGGCAGGCAGACCTGGTTCCTGCAGGGTTATCCATGGCAGGCACGTCCAGGTTGTCAGTCTTAGTTTTGAGTCTGTTTTGGGTTGTCATGGTCGAGTTTGGTTCACATTGTGCAGCAGTCATGGCCAGCAGTGGTGGCAGCACATTTTTCCTATCAGTTTGGAATGAAGCTTCTGATGCTCTGGACAAGAGAAGGAAATTAATGGATATGATGCACATATAATGCTCTTAAAACTTGGCTATATCCTGTACCAATTCTTGCCAGTGTCTCAACTAGACAGCATTTCCAAAACTGAGAGGCTTCAAGTGAGAGAGACTTTTAATTGGCAGAGATTTTAATATTCAATAACACAGCAGCATAGCAGATTTCTGATCATCTGAAATCAGGATGACCAGGGAACTGTGGCAGCAACAAGGAGCCCCAAATAGCTCTCAACCTTGATTCCCCACTGCTCATTTCCACCATTTTTAGTCAGCTTCTCAAAGTTTCCAATAACACACCAATCAGTGAATCCCAGCTGATGGACTGGAGCATCAGAAGAGGAGGAAATGAAGTTAAAAACAGTGAGAAGGCTCAGATGTGGGGCTGCACCTCTTGCCTGACTCTGCTGTCCATGGGACAGTCCTCTCCTCTCTTTCAGCACCCACCTCTCCCATGCTTTGGTCCCTGCTCACTGCTCACATTCTCTCCAGCTGCTCTGCCTTGGCACAGCTGATGCTGCACAGGGGATGATTTGACACAGACCACAGCATTGATCCAGAGCCCTCTCAGCCTAAAAACACCTCCTACCCCTCACACTCCAAAAGCCAGCATATGACTAAGGCAGCTGCTTGTTTTCCCTGAGGAAAAGGGAGGAAGAAACTCCAGAATTAAAGCTTTTCCATTCCTACTGCCATTGGAACATCCCTTCCCCCAGTCAAGCACCAGCCCCATCACCTCTGAGCTTCCAGAGGATGTCAGAAGGGAAAGGCTCCCTACCCTCACCCACCTACACCTGCAGAGCTGCTTTCTGCACTGTAAAGACCAAGCTGCAGCAGTTGAAGTTGCAGAAGGCACACAAAATTAGGAGCAAACAATTGTCTGGACAGAAGACACAGTTCTTCATCTTACCCTTCTGAAGAGAGACTTAGATTTACACATCCCACCACTGCATACTCACTTCAGTTTACTGGAGTCTCTGTTTGCTGAAGGTGAAGTTTTTTGGGGATGTTTTTCTCACTCCTTTTTCTTCCTGGGAGTATCCCCCTTGTCTTCTCTCTAACAGGAAGAAAGAAAAAAGAGGAAAAAACATCAGACTAGTAGAGCTCAGTTTGACAGATTCTGGTTGAAAACAGAAAAAATAACACACTGGAGCTATCTTCAGAGGAGAAGGCTCTAGTGCCAACCTGTGAAGGGAATCTCCACATGGGTTTTTCAAACACCACCTTGGTCATTGTCCAAACCCACCTCCCCCTGCCTCTCTCACCTTCTTCTTTCTAGGGGACTCTTCAGGACTCTTCATTTCTTTTCTCTTCAAGTCTGGCTTCCTTGCAGTCAAGAACAACTTCTCAGGAGGTGAGGGCACTTTCTCTTTGTGCAAGTCCCCAGACCTGTGGCCATTGGGAGTGAGAGCATCACGTTCCTGTGCATCTCCTGGGAGCTCAGGGTCCAGAAAGCCTTTGGTGCTGGCCTGGGGGGAGCCCTTGTCCTTTCTCTCCTCAGAGGGCTCCTCAAGTGCCACCTTTGGCTCTTCACTCTCAGTGGTTTTTTGCTTCTCTACGTCTTTGGCTTCCAGCTGATCCTTGCCAGGACTGCTCTGTGACCCCCACAGGACCAGGCTCGCTCTCACCCTTCTGCACTCTTTTGGATTTGTTGTGCTCCAGGGGCTCTCCAGGCCTTTTGGTAGCCACAGACTCCTTCGGCACGGCCCTCTTGGTGAGCCCAGGGGGCTCTAGGCAGCTCTGCTTGGCCTGAGGAGTTTGCTGAGGAGCCTGATCCACCTGGGAATGCTTTGCCAGGGGGCCAGAGCCCTTCTGAGGGTCCTTGGCCACTTGGCCCCAGCTCTTGTGAAGAGGCTCCGTTGCCTTGGAGACCTGCTGGCAGGAGCTGCTGCTGATGCCCTGCTCATGTCCATTCCCACAGGCAATTCCCCTGAGAGCCTCTCCTGGCCTTGCTCCTCACTTTGCCTGGCTTAGCAGGTTGCCCAGCCACCACTTGTTATAAGCTGGTGGCTCAGGCTGCCAAAAAAAGAGAAAAGAAGGGTTCAAGACTGATGCCTTTATGGGCTGTTTCTGTCCTAGCACAGCTCAGCAGAGCCCAAGGACTCTTGCCCAGAGGTCACAAAGTCTGAGCTTAGACCACTGGGGAACTGACTTTAAACTATCAGGCCACTTGTACTAACTTGCTCCTTGAGCATTATGGATAGATATTTTCTGAATAAAAGGCCATAAACCAGCCTGTGGCAAATAGCTCAGAGTGAGAGGGTCTCACAGATCAGTGTTTGCAGGACACACCAGGCAGAATTTGCTAACGTCTGCTTCCCTCCAGAGGCACCACCCTGCAGGGCAGGGGCTGTGGGAGCCTCTCCATGGTCCCTGCACTCACCTTTGGTGCTGGCAGGTCCAGCACCCTGGCAAGTTCCTCCTCACTGTCACTGGAGCTGCCCTCTGTGTCACAGGCTGGGGAGCTGGGGCTGTCCCTGGGGCTCCCTGAGCCCCAGCTGCTGGGTTGTGCTGCTGCCATCCTCTTCTGATGGGGCTGGAGAGCTCTGCAAGCCCGCAGGAGACACAATCAGACTGCACCAGGGGGGAATCCCTCACTTATCCCATTTACTTATCCCACTGGCATGGCAGCATCCAAAACCAAACCCAAACCCTGTGTTTGGACATGGAGAGCAGAGGGGAGAAGGCCAGAGGAACACATTGCCATGCTCCAAAAATAAAGTACCAGCATAAAAAACCCTCCAGAAATATTCAAACCTCCAACTCACAGCCAGACAGACACAATTCCAGCAGGCTACAGAAATTTCATCTTCACCCCAATCTGCAACTATTAGCAGAGCTACACTATTAGCATATAAAGTGAGGGTTTTAGAAAGTCCACGTGAAATACCATATTTCTTTATTCTTAAATAAAAATATAATCATTGCAAAACTTCTTGGAAACGTTTTCCTTGGGCACAGGAGATTACTTTCAAATTTCACTGCTAGATTTACTCAGGTTTTGTAACTGTAGCTTTGCTAGTCTTGCCAGGCTTCAAAACCATATCTAGGAATCAGATTCAGCTGGTATCCCTTATTTCAGTCAAAGGCATTATTAGTAGGTTGATAAGCACAAAGTGTGATAAGATGTTAAGCACCACAGATTAAAAGACTTTTTCAGTTTGGTACATGAAGACTTGGGGGCTTTTTCTTCACTTTTGTTTTGATTTTAAACACAGTCATTGCAATCATGACACGGTTTAGTGCACTGGTGTTGTTGGATCAACTATAGGACTTGATCTTCAAGATCTTTTCCAACCTAAATCATTTCATGAGTCCATCAAGAAATAATTTTCCTGTCGGTGAAAATTCCCCGCATTGAGGTTTTCTGAGAAAAATCTGACTGATAACCCAAATTTTTGTGCATTCCAGGTTCTTATAAGTAACTGTCCATCAGAGATGGGAGCACAGTCTGGTTACTTACAATGTTCTTGGCTGAGAACTCTGCAATGTTTCTGAAGCTGCACCAGCCTGCTCTGGAAATCAAAAATGAAAAGGTTGTGTTTACTTTCCTGACCTGTAGCATATTTTGCCCTGTGGTCTCTGAGCACCAGATTCTTTTCTTCCAGGAGGGATTTGCCCCTCAGAGACCAGCATTCCATTCATCCCTCCAGATGGGAGTTTCCTAATAAAATACTGCTTGTTCTCTGCTGAACTGCTATCTTGAGTTCTAGGTAATGATTGTTTGCAGTTCCTTAAGCTATTCCTAAATCCACCCCTGCTCAGCAAAGCAAAGGAAATCATGCTGTTTAATCAGTGTGAACACTTGTGAACACTCCGCCACATATAACACACAAAATTATCTGTCAGCACACAAAGAACTGGGTTTTCTTTGCATTTCTTCTTACCCTGCTTCTGTGCTGCAGATACATCAGATTGGTATTCCTAGAATTAAAGGACAATGTAGCTTAGCATGTTGCTTAACACTACATCTACTGACCTCAAACTGTGTTAATGGCACATTAGGGGCATGTGGCACTTTTGAATACATATTTTTAAAACATTCTAAGTGCTGCCAAACAACTGAGATGGACTTCTGCTCAGCAGAAAGACCTCCTATAATTTATCAGAAGCCCTGGCAAAACTGGGCTGGTTTACCTTTGTTGCCAGTGGAAGTTTGGAAGTCTCTGTTCTAGCTGGTGACTGAAGAGGTAACAGGAGAGGTGGCAGTGAGCTGCTCATTTCCTGGGAAGAGAGGGAGAGAAGCAGCTCTCAAAATGTATTTTGTCCCCACCTATGTCCTTAATATATGCAAAACCTAAGCAAACACAGAGATCTTCTTTTTAAGAGCACTTACCCTCAAAATTTCCTCAGTGGATGGTTCATCAATTTCAGTATTTATTTCCTGAAAAAGGAAAGAGGGAAACAGAAGGAGTTTGGGCTATTTTAGGAATTGGCAGGTTTGCTTACCAACAGCTCTATAAATGTCTTACAAGTGTATTAACAATAAAATAAGGATGAAAAGGCCTGTCTGAAGGGGAGCTAATAATGGAGACCAGGAGTGGAGAGAGCAGAAACCACCACTGTCAACTCCTCCTCTGAGATGTCTGTCTTCCCTTTGGACATTGGCAGTCAGGGAAAACGGTTTCCATTTCTAAACTACTGGTACTACTCCTCCTAGTTATTACTATTATTATTATTATTATTATTATCCTTATTATCCTTATTATCACTATTTTTCAATAGATGTGTTACTGCAGTCTGCTCCCTTTATATAACTGCACTCTCCTTAGGTTGTTGTTGAAGCAGCTGAGCCTTGCCTGCAAAGGCACAGGCTGCTGCCTCTGCATATGAGTTGTGCCTAAAGCCTCATTAGTTAAAACAAAACAAACCAAACCAAAATAAAAACAAAAACACCAACATTTTTTTTTTTGTTAGAAATAGTTTTTCCCAATTCTTCTAAGCCAGTTCTCAAGAAACAGGAATATCTGTATATGTCATTTACACAAATAGAATTAGACTCCTTGTACTAAAGTTAAAAAGAAAAAATCAAAACAGCTGGCTATAAGGAACCCCAGACAAGGTGCAGTTTGGAGTTTGGCTTCCAACTCACAGCACTGTTTATGGCCAGGGAGCTCAGGCTGGACTCCAGACAGGCTCCTCCTGCCAAGACTGAACTTCTGCTCAGCAGAAAGTTCTCCTGTAATTCAGCAGAAGCCCTGGCAGGGATGGGCTGGGTTACCTTTGCCTCCAGGGGAAGTTTGGAAGTCTCTGTTCTAGCAGGTGAATGAAGAGGTGGCAGGAGAGGTGACAGGGGGCTCCTCATTTCCTGGGAAGAGAGGGAAAGAAGCAGCTCTCAGGAGTTTTGCTGATGGACACAGGGAGTTTCAGCCTTCCAGAGCCAGAGGGATCCACCTCCCCATGGATTTGGTCAGGCTTCCCCATGGAGATCTGGTGTTGAAGAGCACCCACCTTCAATGTTCCTTCAATGGACTGCACATAAACGTGCACGATGGGCTGAAACAAGAGAGAGGGAGCAGTGTGAGCTTGTTTGGGTGTTTTACTCACTGACAGCAAACCAGCATGCACTCAGCAAACATTTGCTGACCAGCAGCTCTGGAAATGTCATGCAAGTCCATTCATAAAGAAATGCTATTAAGGATTGACAGCTCTGTCTGAAGGGAACAGAGACCAAGCAGAGCAAGAGCTAAAGCCACCACAGTCACCTCCTGTGAGATCAATGTCTGGCTTCCCTGGCAGGAAACACTGCTTCCATTGCTGACTTTATATTAATATTCTTAATAAAATTTGCTCTTGCAGCCTGCTCCTATTACTGAATATCACTTTCCTTTAGTTGCTATTGAAGCAGCCAAGCTTTGCCTGCAAAGGTACAGGCTGCCTCTGCATGTGGAAGAGTTGAGCAAAAAGTTTCATTAGTTAAGAAAAAACAGTTTAGAAATAATAGTTCTCAATTCTAGAGAAATTCAGTTGTAGAGGAGGAACATTTGTCATTCACTCATATAAAATCAGACTCATCTTTCTGAAGTAAAAAAAAAAAAAAACAACTGAAAATAAATAAAACAAAAAAACCCTGGTTAAAATGCAGCCCTTGCCAGGTGCAGGTGATGCTTGGATTCCAGGTCAGAGCTCTGCTCCTGCTCAGGTAACTCAGGTTGGGCTCCAGCCTTCAGCACTGCAGGATTGTATTATCAAAGAAAGGCTCATCTTTGAGACCAAGCAGAAATAAAAAAATATGACTTTGACAGGACTGAAAGAAGCAGAAAATGAAAGCAGGAATTTTTTTCACATACAGAGCCATTGTCCAAAAAAGCCATGAACAGAAATCAGTCACTCAGGGGCCACAGCCCGGAGATCCCTTCTGCAGAGGAGTGTCATTGAGCATATACACTCAAAATTTCATCTCTCAGCTTCAAAATGGACTAATCCTGGAGAGAAAACTCCAGAAAGACTAGACAGTGATGCCAAAGGACAAGGGGGAGCACTGCCAGGTTAGGCTCCTTAAGTCCATGAAGGGCTATTTACTGACAAATTCACAAAGGGAACAGAGGGCAAGAAATACCTAATGCTGCTGCAGAGGTCTCCAGGGGACACCTAACAGTGACAGGATTTAGGGTCTCCTGTCCTCAGACAGCAGAGAGTGAGACAAGGGGCTGAGGAGCAAACTCCCCATTGGATTTGCACTCACCACTGGTGCTGGAGCTCCTGGAGGTGCTGGGGAGCTCTGATGGTCCCTGGGGCTCCCTGAGCCCCAGCTGCTGGGCTGAGCTGGTGCCACCCTCTTCTGCTGGGGCTGGAGAGCTCTGCAAGCCCATCAGGAGGCATGACTAGACAGCAACAGAGGGGAAAGTTATTTACTTATCCCACTGATATGGCAGCATTCAATACTAAACCCATACCTGTGCCTGAGAGCAGAGGGGAAAATGCCAGAGGAACACATTTTCATGCTCCAAAAATAAAGAACCAGCATAAAAACCCCTCTGGGGGAACAATCAAACCTTCAACTCACACCCAGGGAGAAAAAAAATGTAAACATGATCTCACTGCTATATTGTGAATGTGTATTTGGGCAACTAAAGCTAAATTAAACCGTAGACCACCAAAACTTGCCAGGTCCTTTCTGAAAACAACAACCCTCAAAGGAAAATTTCCAATAAAGGCTGACAAATTTCAGGTTGAATTTTTTTGTTGTTGTTGTTTTTATTTTTCCCTTTAAGTTTTCACTTTTTTAATCTCTGTTCCTTGGCTAAGACAAAAACATTGGATCTACACACTGGAGGAGGGGAGGACAAGAAAAGAAGGGAACACCTGGGGAAATACAAGTCTGGCTCATAGGCAAACTCCAGCATGCCTGGGTTATTAATTTCTAATTAGAGCTTTCCTGAAAACCCCACAAACCTGAAAACCAGTTTTCAACAGCAGCTCCAGGCAGCCACAAACCAAAGCCTTTAGTTTCAAGTAAAACCAGGAGCCCCTTCCCATCTGCCCCTCACATCAAAAGTAGTTTTGTTTTTCTACTTTGGTCTAGAGGGTTTTTTGGGAACACAACTGTACCTTGGAGAAGCAAGTGAAGGACGTGGCTTTTTCACAACCTGTTTTGTTCACAAAAACAAAGAGGAGAGGGGGAGGCAAGGTTAGCTCAGGGAACTCAGCAGGTGGGGATGATTCAAAGACCTGTGTGCCTGGCATAGGCACCATCTAAACCTGACTTGGTGGGCAGCACCCTGCACTCCCACCTCTGTCCAACACACTCAGTAAAGCCTTTGCTGACAGGGTAAAATGGGGTTTGTGCTTCCACACACATAGCTTGCTTATGTTCATGGAATGTGTCACATTTGGAGATCACAGCTGAAGCATTTTCCATTCATCCTCTGGCTCAGCCATGTTAGAGCTCTACAAATGCAGAGCCCACTGAAAACAGGTTTGCTCTAGAGCAGTTGAACTGCTCTAGAGAGTGTTACAGACTGGGAGGAAGGCTGATCTTAGAGCTCCAGCTTTTATCTCTTCTTCTTCTCAGCCCACCCTAAAACACACCTCCAGGGAGGGAAACTCCTGCTGAGTGAACAGGAGCTGAGCAATGTAATTTCCCCCCCCCCCCCTTTTCCTTAATGTATGCAAAACAAGCAAACACAGAGATCTATTATTGAAAAGCACCAACCTTCAAAGTTTTTTCAGTGGAAGGGACATCAGTGGGCTTCTTTTCCTGAAACAAGAATGAGGGAGGCAGATTTTTTACTAACTGACATGCACTCAGCCAGCATTTGCTTACCAACAGCTCTACAAATGTCATGCAAGTCCATTAATAATAAAATACCAGTAAGGATAAAAAGGCCCATCTGAAGGGGAGTTAAGAATGGAGACCAGGTGGAAAACCAGCTGAAATCCCCACAGTCACCTTCTCCTCTGAGAAAAAAGTCTGTGTTCCCTTTGGAACCTGGCAATCAGAAAATACTGATTCCATTCTTAAACTACTACTACTGCTACTACTACTGCTACTACTACCATCACTACAACAACAACAACAACAACATATTATTATTATTATTATTATTATTATTATTATTATTATTATTATTATTATTATTATTATTATAACTATTATTATTATTGTTGTTTGTTGTTGTTGTTGATGTTATATAAGTATGTTTATGCAGTCTTATTTTTTTTTTAAGTAGTTAAGCTTTGCCTTCAAAGGCACAGGCTCCCTCTGCATTTAAAAGAGTTGAGCAAAAGGCTTCCTCTAGTTAAAAACACCAATCAGAAATAATAGTTGCCAATTCTTCTAAGCCAGTACTAGAGAAAAGGAATATTTCTCATTCACCCAAATAAAATGAGACTCCTTATTGTTCTAAAGGCCAGAGCAGTCTGGACAAGACACAGACTTCTGACACATCTGGGAAGATACAATACAGTTTATGCAAATTCTGGTGACTTTAGCCATCCTCCTCCTGTCCCTGCAGGATTTGCAGATCCCCAGCTAACATTCCTCACTCTCCCTTTGCCTGGCAAAGTGAAGGATTTAGCAGCCACATTTGGACCTGGGGATGTTCTGCAGAGCCGAGTCCACCCCCAGCTGATGGCAGAAGGCAGCAGGGATTCCACCCCTCTCTCACCACACTCTCCAAGGAAGATGCAGCATCCCTGCTCCTTTCTTCCCACTGATTCTCCCTAACACTTGTCATTCACTCAAATAAAATCATGCTCAAGCAGCAAGGACAAACACTGCCCATTGCTGGAGGCCTGAGGGCTGATTGCAGCACTCTGCATTTCCAAGTGTTTGAGACCAGGAATGGTGCTTTATCTGTCTGGCACAGAGGAATGGCTCCTGCAGAAGGCAAGGCACTGCTCTGCTTTACTTCTCTCTGCTTCCTCTCATTTTCCACAAGATATTGCCTACAGTCCTTTGCAGATCACCACCCTGTACCAGGAAAAGCTGACTGCAGCCTCCAGCTCTTCCTTCTCCTTCCAAAGGCAATACAGCTTGAAAACCATCTCTGTGGCTCTCCTGCCCACGCTGCCATGGCTCAACAATTGCACTCACCTTGACAGGTTCAGGAAGGATTTTGGATTGTGCAGCTTTGGCTTCTGACCTCTGTTTTGAGACACTTTCATTGCAGTCACCACAGTTCTGCTCATTGTCAGGCTTGAGGTCTAGCGATACCAGTGAGGATTCCTTCTGTGTGTCCTCACATGGGTTTGTATTCCTGGCCAGACCATTGCTGCAGGTCTGTGCCTTGGATTTGGGCTTCTCTGGGAACCACAGAGGTGCTGGAGGGGACTCGTGCCTTGGGATCAGCCTGGGGTCCCACTCGCAACCAGCAGGTGCTTGATGCACCGTGCCAGCTCATCCTCTTTATCCGTCTGCAACACAGAGACACAGAGAGAACCAACAGCCTGGGCAAGAGACCCAGCTCAGCCAGAGACTGCTCAGGATCTTCATGGAATCACCCACAAGGGAAGTCAGGGCAGCTCATTGGAGCAGATGGGAAGATGCTGTGCTTGCAGGCATCGGGCTAAAGTCTGCTACAGCCCATGCAGGAGGCACAGCTCTCCTCTCCCACCCCAAACCTCCACCTTCCTTCTCTCCTTGCAGCCTGCACCCCACTCCCATTGCCTTGTAGGGTTCTGGAAAGACAGGAGTCTTCTCCCAGAATATACATTTTTCCTCCACCTGCCTCCTCCGCCTCTCTTGTGCCAGGCTGCGGAGCAGGTCTCTGTTGTTGTTCCAGCTTTCAGGAGACAGAGAAAGGAGAGTTAACACTTGAACCCCTGTTCTTATACTCTGTGCACTAACTGGGGCTTTCCCACAAGGCCACATGTCCAGCAAAGCAATGTTGAAATCCACAGGGTGCTGACAGTGGACAGATCAGTTGTGTCCAGATGTGTGCTGTGCCCAGAGCAATGAGATACACAGAGGAGAGCACATCCTCCTTAAGGACTGTTGCTCCTCATCCCAGACACATCAGGAGGGGTGAGAAGGAAAAGACTCTCCCCCCATTTCATTGTGAAACAAATGGAGAAGCAGTCACTGAGGGAGATCAGCACATAAACTGGCAAATCCACTGGCAACGATCAATGGAGAAATTGCCATTCTTGTTCTCCTTCAGAGCTCTCACCCCACTCTCCCCTTGAAAATCAAAGGGAATCCTCTATACCACTTTCAAGGACTGACTTTTGTCCACTTTATAAGCAGCCTTGGAAATTCACTCTCTGCTTTAAACGGATATTTGGAAAGCTGCTTCCACAAAAAACCATGCAGTTGTATTTAGGGCAATCCCATCAATGTAATTAGAAAGGAAATCTCAGACATTCAGAAAACACCAGGTCAAATCCCCCTGCTCCTCCTCAGCCACATATTCACGTACTCAATGCCACCAGCCCCACAACAAAACACCAATAAAGCTGTGTCCTATCATGGGAAACCAGATCCTTTAAATTGTCCCTGGTCTGTGAAAGATAACTGCAAAATGAGGGAAACTCTGCCTCTGATATGTGTGGACATCGGGGAAGGAAAAGCATGCAGGCAGAGAGCATGCAGCTAACTATTTCTACTCTGCTGCACAGTCTGCTTTATACATACAGTTCCTAGATTCTTCTTGGCCCTTCCAACTTCCCAAGTGCCCCAGATTGCCTTGTCTCCCTTAGAAGTGGTACTTTCTCCAATACCACACCAATAATCAGTTCCTGAAAATTTAATCTTCCCTAGAGGCTGCCTCATCTCATTCTGAGCACCATTACCTACAATAAATCAGGTTTTTGCACTAGATGACATGCCTAATTCAGAGCAAAGTGTCTGCTATCCACTGAAATGCTCAATCTTTCAAGCTAAGCCTGTAGCTCTCCCAGTCTCCCCTGCCCTGAAACATCAGCTCAGTCCCCATCATTTCCAAACATGTTCCACAAGAAATAAGAGCTTGCACCCACCCCCAGAAAACAAGTCTTGTGCTTTGCTACAGAGTGAAATGGGAAAATACTCCTGGACACAAAGCATCCCAAAGTGTAGAAGGGAGTGCCCTGGCACCAGTAATGAGAGATTGGCTTCACAAAATTCAGCAGAGAACCTGCCCTGACATCACCCAGGCCTGTGTCAGTAACAGAAGCTCTGAAAATACCTATGTGCTCTGAAAACACTCCCACTGACAGGACAATCTTGATTTCTCCCACTCAGGGATTCTGATTCTTGCATTGGAAGGAGGATTCTTTTTCTAAACCATCCCAACATTCATCACAGCACCTGGGAAGCCAAGATGACATCAAATCAATTCCTACCTATGGATGCTAATCTGGTTGCCTCTCGGTTCCATTTTGGAGCCTCAGTTTGAGTCAGATTCTCTGGAAGAGAACATGTAATAAATAAAGCAGGGCCGAAGCCTTTATTGGAATTCTATGGGAAGGCCGACGCCTGCTGCCGATGGTAGAGCCAGGGACGCCGCAGGGAAGAGACCCTCTAGCCGTCCTGTAGGCAGGATGGGAGTCCCAGTCCTCACACACATACACAAATCTCCCCATTGGCTGGGCTGGTCTAGGGTTGTCATTCTTGGGCACTACTTCATAGGTGATGGTTACTCTGGCGAGGCTCCCTTTCAGTATCTTTGGATTTTCTCCATTATCCGACATCAGTGGTTTTTCTATATTTGATGTCATTCTTCTCTTTTTATGATGTCTTAGTTGGGCTGGGACTTCAGCTGCAAAGGTGTCCATTGGGAATATTTGCTACTTTGCATATCAGGGCAGAGTCTTTTGACTGGCAGGTCTCAGCAGCAGGCGGCCGGAAATGGGGCAAGGAGAAGGGCGGAAGTGGGAAACAAGAAGTATTGGTGTTTGAACTGGGAACCATTGGTGAGTACAGCCTCGAACTGAGGGATACATAACATCTCTTTTTAGAACAGTAAGTAACTTAACTCTTTAGAATCTTATAATGTTAACAGTATTGTAACACTTTCAAATTACAGCTGCTGACCAAGAGATCCATTTTCCCCTTCCCCCAGTGGGGATGCTGCATTTCAGGTCAGCTCTTAACTCCAGATTTGGCCAAGGGCATGACCAACTGCTACAGGCTCCAGGGTATTTGGTTCAATTTTAAGAACAAATGTGCCCTAAGAACCCTGCCTTTAGATAAACAAATGTGACAGTGGTTATCTTTTTTCTTCTGTCTTCACATAGAGTCAGAATTTAATGCCCTAAAGATGAATTTTTTGTTTGGATTGATTTATTAAATTTTATCTAAAGTACAGAGAGTTCTTCAACACTTCTAGCTATTAAGCCAACAGTAAGAAAATATAGGTGAATTTAGCTAGTTACAAAGTTTTTTAAAAGCAGACTATCCAATTAAGAACTAACATCAATATTATTTATACTTCTGACCCAGTAACTAAACACCTGTGACCTGCACTGCAGTACTAACTATCCAACCAAAAACTACTTCCTGGAATCATGAACAAGAAGGAACAAGAAGAAAAAAAAACAAACCCAAAAACAATGTCTAAGAACCTCCATCTTGTCCCATACCTATTTTACTATATTCTAAAACCTCTAATTCAAAATCCTTCACCATGTGAAATTGCTCACTTCTATCTACACACCAGTGATTCCAACTTTATCACATAAATTTGGGAGCCTTCTCCAAGGCCTCAAATCAAAAGCTGTTCTTTTGGGGGTCAGTGTCAGAAAGCACAAAAAGTTCAAAACTTCCAGGCTTCGAAGTTCCACCACAAATGGGCCTCACATGAATGGCGAGAGGAGAGGAGAGGAGAGGAGAGGAGAGGAGAGGAGAGGAGAGGAGAGGAGAGGAGAGGAGAGGAGAGGAGAGGAGAGGAGAGGAGAGGAGAGGAGAGGAGAGGAGGAGAGGAGAGGAGAGGAGAGGAGAGGAGAGGAGAGGAGAGGAGAGGAGAGGAGAGGAGAGGAGAGGAGAGGAGAGGAGAGGAGAGGAGAGGAGAGGAGAGGAGAGGAGAGGAGAGGAGAGGAGAGGAGAGGAGAGGAGAGGAGAGGAGAGGAGAGGAGAGGAGAGGAAGCCCTAAAGAGACAGCTCTAGATGAAAAGGTAACAAGATCCCCTCAGCAGAAGGAAAGGTCAGAATAGCACTGAGAATATTTACATTCCAATTTGTGACATTCATTTACAGCATCTCACACTCCAGAGGGAGCAGAGTGATTTATTGCTGGGGAGGAGGCTACAGGAACATTCTGTGAACTCTTGTGAACCACCCCACTCAGGGCAACTGGTATGGAATAGCAGCACAGACACTTGGGGAAGAGCTGAAGCAGCTGAGCTCCAGGCCATGGCTGTAACCCCAGGGAAGGGACCCATTCTGCAAGCCACAGAATGGGAATCCTGGGGATGGGGACCCTGCCAGAGCCCCACCTCCCCCTGCAGCTGGGAATCCTCAGAAGTGACACTCACACCAAGCTAGGAGGACACACCTGGAAGCAAACCAACACTCTGTTCCTCCTACACAACCCTGAAAACCATGGCACTGGCTGGGAAATAAACTGCTTTAAAAGAACATGGTGCCCACTAGAATTTAAAGATGAACCAAGGTGGGAGAAGTAGGAGGTGCATACAGGGAGAAGTCATTCCAGCTTTCTTCTGGCTTTTGCTGAATGGACCTGGCATTGGGTAACTTGGGCAGAGAGAGATGCACACACACATGTGAATAAACAGCATGGCAGGGGAGCCTGCCCTGTCACCAATTTAACTTTGACATGGCCACAAAGCACACAAGTGGCCAGCAGGAAAATCTAGATTTCACTAAACAGGCAAAAAGTTTTGCAAATGTGCTTGACAGGGCCAGGTTTTTAACCACACTGTTCCCACAAGGCACAAATGCTCCTGCGACCAAGCTGTGATTCTGAACACAAGCTTCCCTCACTCTGGAGAGGAAAGCAGGTGCTCAAATGACCCTGGTGGGAATTCCTTCAAGCTTTTGACAGTGCTGTATTTGGCCAGGCTCATTTCCGCATCCCTTAGCAGGACAATATTTGGTTGCTCTTCTTTCTGCTTTGTCCATCCAGCCCCAGGCAAAGAGCTGCTTTAATGGATCAAGGAAGCTTGGAAGCTGCTTGGAAATTTTATGTACCCATCTTACAACTTTCCTTCAAATGTTGCTATCACTAACTTTCTCATGATATTTTTATGAGTAAAGCTTGGTGTTTTACATATATTCAGGTATTTGAAGGGACAATTTGACATACAGTAAGCGAGCACACTGGATTCATAGAACCAGAGATCCATGGATCTATAGAAGCATAGGATGTTTTTAAGTTGGAAGGGGTCTTAAATTTCACCAGATTCCTCTGCCATGGGCAGGGACACTAGAACAGGTTTCTCAAAGGCTTGTCAGACCTGGCCTTGCACGATTCAAACATTCTGGTGGCCGTTGTACTTACACCAATATAATATATGAATATACACACAAGGCAGATATAATGGCCATGAGCCTTGAAACTGGAAAAATAATAACTGGCTTCACTTTGGGGTGTGGGTGTTTGCACAAGGGCTTTGTCACCTCCCTCTGGAGCCCCTGGCTGCCACAGTTCAACTGCCAGAGCAGCCCCAGGTAGCTGCTCCCACTCCCAATGGGGCAATCCCAGCTGGAGCAGCTGCAGGTACTGCCCAGGAAAAGCAAAAAAATGAAGTTCCCCCTGCTACACATCTGCTGGTTCTGCCCTCAGCCTCTCCTTCTCAGTGTTGGAAACCTTTTGGCAGCACATGGGGCAGAACCAAGGGGCCCCTGTGCTCCCCATGCCACACTCCTTTCCTAGGGATGGGCTCAGAGACCCTTGGGATTAAAGCTGAACCAGCAGCAGCCTTGCCCTCTCCACTTGAAAGTGATTTGTCCTGCTGCAAGCCGGGACAATAATAATAATCCTAAATATTTGCTATATGAAGAACACCTTGAAGGCAATTTCCCTGGTTAGTGGTCTGCTTTGAAGCTGCTCCTGTTGGTGGCCAGAAGGGACATCCTTGGCGGGCAAGTTGGCAGAATTACCTGGCACAAGCTGGCCGTGCGGGCGAGGGATACCTCGCTAGCGGTAGTGGATGCGCTGCCAACAGGATTTGCGGGCAGAGCAGAGCAGAGCTCCGGGATGCTGCAGGCAGAGCAGAGCAGAGCAGAGCTCCGGGATGCTGCAGGCAGAGCAGAGCAGAGCAGAGCTCCGGGATGCTGCGGGCAGAGCAGAGCAGAGCAGAGCAGAGCTCCGGGATGCTGCGGGCAGGGCAGAGCAGAGCAGGGCAGAGCAGAGCAGAGCTCCGGGATGCTGCAGGCAGAGCAGAGCAGAGCTCCGGGATGCTGCGGGCAGAGCAGAGCAGAGCAGAGCAGAGCTCCGGGATGCTGCGGGCAGGGCAGAGCAGAGCAGGGCAGAGCAGAGCAGAGCTCCGGGATGCTGCAGGCAGAGCAGAGCAGAGCAGAGCAGAGCAGAGCAGAGCAGAGCAGAGCAGAGCAGAGCTCCGGGATGCTGCAGGCAGAGCAGAGCAGAGCAGAGCTCCGGGATGCTGCGGGCAGGGCAGAGCAGAGCAGAGCAGAGCAGAGCAGAGCAGAGCAGAGCTCCGGGATGCTGCGGCCGCACTGCAGCAGCCCAAGTGCGGCTCTGCCGTTGGCATTGCTCGGCTCGAACCGCAGCGTCCCAAGAGACACCGGCAGGGAACGGGCATGGAACGGGCACGGGACAGTCATGGAAAGGGCACGGGGCAGCCGTGGAACGTGCACGGGACAGCCGTGGAACCGGCACGGGACCGGCACAGAGCCGTGCAGCAGCTCGCAGCAGCAGCGCGCCGGGTGCCACCGCATCCCCGCCCGGCTGTCCCCGAATGCCACCACGCCCCCAGGGAGCAGGGACACTCAGCTCTGTGCAAAGGTTCGGGGCCATTCCGTGAAAAAAGCAGAGAAATTCAATGATGTGACCAGCACGCCTTGAGTGCTGATAGAAACTCAGGGGACTGGGGGCTCTTCAGCAAGAATTTAATGAGTAAATTGTTTATTAATGGGATTTAAAAAACCTCAGCAACCCAACTAATCTATGTCGTTCACAAATTGTGTGTGTTTCTATCAAGTACTGAGAATTTTTGAAATACCTAATGTGAGAGAGGCTTTTTACACAAGGGCAACTCCTTCAGATGGGGAATGCAGTATTAAATCATCTCATTCAAACAGAAATAATTAATCTAAAAAAGTAAAAATTAACATGTTACAGATAAGGCACAACTCGCATCCAAGAATTCCTAATTTGCTAAACAAATCAAAGAGATCTATGCTTAAAAATAATTACGGGATTTTTCTTTCATGAGATCAGACTCTGTAGGTCAGTTGCTTTTTCTACCTTCCTGCTCTACAATCCTTTTTCATATTTTATTGTCACACTGCAAATCTACAAAAGAAACTTTTCTGAGAAAAGAGGGAATCCTCTATCAAATTTCTCTTTAAGAGAGCTTCCAACCACAGCAGTAGCAGCAGTGTTTGCTGCCTGCCCTGATCAGGGACATGATACCTATTGCTTCTTTCCAGCCTCTTTCCCACCAAACCTAGTTTCATAGTCTGAACTTTGTAGCCACAGTCACTGGAAATAAAATCAGAGTTTTAACTGCACTTAAAACTTTTCAGTTTTATTCTAAAATTTTCTACTTCCTCCTCTTTAAATGTACAGTTTTGTTTTAAAGCACATACTTTTTTTTTTTTTTTTCCCTTAAGTATTTTATCCCAGAGGCATTACTGCCAATACTGATGGGCTTGGTCATGGCCAGTGGTGGGTACATGTTGGTCTTATTTTCAAAAGAACTATTTCACTACTTTTCAAGAAAAGGAAAGTGAAAAATGCTAAAACCCAATTGCATGATGCCAGGTTTTGCAATTATGGAAAGCAATATGTAAATAAATTAAGTTTATTCCATCCTAACCTGTTTCTTAATTTAATTACATTAATTCAGGCTGTTTGATGGTCTGATATAAAAAATGTCTTCCTTTCTTCTGCTGCTCTCAACATTTGGACATCTCTGAGAATTTCTGGGCATACTTTACAGTCAATCCTTGTGGATTCCTTCCAGCCCAGGATATTTTATGATTCTTTGACCTGGACTTATGGCCCTGTACTCAGCACTGCTGAGGATACATCTGGAATCCTGGGCTCAGGTTTGGGACCACACTATGAGGCTGGGTTTTAATATTTTTGGTTTTAATTGGCCCCTGATTTATCGGTCTAAAACTCAGCTGTCCTGTCAAGAACTTTCTTTTGACTCCTGTAATGTTATCAGGCTGGTAGTTGCTTGTATGTGGGTGTGGGCTGCCCTCTAGTGAAGAGAAGGGAGAACGAGCTGATTGAAAAGAGCTGCTCTGAAAGAGCCATAATTCAGGATGAATTGTAACAGAAAATAAGATTAAAACCCATGATAAACCAGTAGTGATAGTCATGGAACACACTGTCTTCACATACAATAATAAATACACTTAGAGTTGGGTAATTCCTGTCCGGAACAGCTTGGTAACAACTTCATTTAATAATTTTAGATTGACTAGTGCAATGTGAAAAGATTTAATCTGTTTTACCAGGATTTGAAATTTATTGGTGGATCCAGTTCAGAACCTCTGTGTCTCCTTCAGCTGCAACACTGAAATGTTCCTTTACCCTGGGCAGTGCCAGGTACAGCCAGACCACCAGGAATAAGAATGGGTGTCTGGGATGGGTGCTCAGCTGACTCACTGGGATTCAAGATCTTGGTATGTAAACAAAGCATGCATGGGATGCAGCCAGGCAGGTTTTTAGATCCTGAGGACCTTTTTGCATATGAAAAAAACCTAAGGAATTAGACTTGATGTTCTTGCAACTTAAAAAAAAATGATTGGTGTGTATGATTGGTGTGTATGATATGAAAAAAAATAAGAGGGCCATGCCTCCTGGTTTAAGTCAGATTAATTCAAATTCCCCAAGTCTCTTTTGAGTCTCCTGGAGTTTTTGTCTAACTTAGACCCATGTTTTGTTAGATAAATGCAATACCCTCTCAGCATTCACACTAAGGAGAAATAAGCTGTCTTAGAACATATTTCACCTGCTCTATTTCAGCTGTTTGCCTTAAGGAAAGATTAATCCTTTCTCCAAGTGCTTCTTTCTGCTGTTGACTTGAATTTCACAGCAGAATTGGGATCTCTGGATGAATCGGATACTTGGTGTTTTCTAGTTTATAGCAAATGTGCATCAGGTGAGTTCTGGTTTGTTGAGGTTTTCTATGTGTTTGGGTTTATTTTTTAAGGTGGCAGGCACTGTTTTCTCAAATTTTAATGAGAACCCCAGCCATAGGGACAGGAAGCTCTCACAGGTACATTCTTAACAGATTCTAGCACTTCAGAAAAATAATAATCACTGCTTTCCCGTATTGTATAATAATAGTCTATTTGTTTGCTTGACACTAACATCAAAATACAGGCAAATTTTCCAGCAAACAGAAAGGAAAGATTTATGAAGTAGTTAGGCAGCACTTCATTTGTAATGACTGAAAAGACAGTTTGTTCCCAGATGACACCAGGAGAACACTTGAATAATCTACAAGCAAAATATTTTGTTTGTTTTACTTATTGAAAGCAAAGGAATTTTCTTTGATTTGCAGGATGCCATTTGGGAGAGTAAGGTTTAGGTCTTTTCATTTATTGCATGTGGACACTTTCCAGTCATTACAAATGAAGTGCTGCCTAACTACTTCATAAATCTTTCCTTTCTGTTTGCTCTAAAATTTTTATTTAGACTACTTTAAAACAAGTACTCATGGTTTCTTTTGGGTTTTTTTTTGGTGAAAATGGATGCTTTCAAGGGAAGGCTTCAGCATTAAAGCCTTTTTCTTTAGAGTATGCTAAGTTTAAGCAGTTAAACTGGTTTCTTCAAGGGCTGCCAGGACAATTCAATGTGTGGCATGCTGTGGTCTGGCTGTTGACACTGCTACACATTATCATGTTGTTGGACTTTTTGAGTCTGTTCTCAACAGGTTTTGCAAATCAGTCACAGACAGACAGAAACTCATGTCCTGTTCCAGTAAGAACTGTGCTGCATCTGGGAGTCCTCAGCAAAACTGACTTTTCATTATTTCTCTTTACACAGCCTTTTAGATCTGTGCTCTCACCAGGCCAAAACTGAGCAGAGCTTATGATCATTCGCTCTGTTTTGGTTTGTTTGTTTTCCTAGCAAATTACAAAATTGTGCTGCATTAGATGATGGCATCTCAGCCTGCAGATGCAGACACAGCACCAGGAAGGGACAATGCAGGGATCCCTCGAGCATGGCACTGTTTGACTGGCTCAAGGCAGGGTGAGGGTTGCTAAGCACACCTGTGCACAGCTGGAGTCAGCACCAGCTCCTTTCACTCCAGTCACAACCACCTCTGCATTTACCACAGCTGAGCGTGTGGGAGAAGGGGTTGTTTCCCAAATTGTCAGGCTTCCCATTCTGACTTCATGGTTGTTTGCCAACAGACCCAATTCTGCCATGCTTACGCCATTCTAGTGAAATGCAGATCCTCAGCATGACTCACTGTCCTGGTTTGAAAGGACAGGTGTCTGCCAGTAAGGGCAGAAGTTTCCCTTTGGAATAGAGACTTTGGTTCCACTCCCCTCCCCCAAGTATTATGATTGTTTGAATCAAGGACTCTGAGGCAGAGATAAGGGGGGTGGGAATAACAGCTCTTTTACTAATATATCTAACTATGCAAACAGAAAACAATAACAGTTAAAATTGCTAACAGAACGAAATAGGTAACTCGGTGTCAGTCCCTTTAGATGCAAGCACGCTGTCTCTGTGCTTACTCCAGAGCCCGGATTTGCCGAAAGGCAGGCGGGAAATGGAGGAAAGAAGGAGGGGGGAGGGGCAGCAGCGGCCATGCCGGTCCCGGGCGGGAACGAGCTGGAGCGGCGGCTCCTCGCTCACCGTGTGTGTCCGGGGGATAAGCTGTGTCCGCAGAGGCAGGAGGCTGGAACGGGGCAGATGCAGGGCAGGTGGTTGCAGAGGGTCTGGCTCTCCTGTGCTCGGCCGTGTGGCTGAACGATCCCAGGCATCCTACTCCCAGCTCGCCGGAAACACGAGTGCCCTCCCGGAAGGCTCAGAGGCCCCTCCGGGGCCGTCCCCACCCACCCCTTTTGTCTGGACCCATCAGGGATGCTGGGTGTAGCCCAGCCAGCTCCATTGGCATGATAATGGGAAAAATTCTTTCAATTGACACAGTAACAGAAAAACACTCAACCCCCAACATTATCCATCCCGAATTTTTTCCATGCCATCATGCTACATCATATTGAAACCTTTAAATTATATACATACATGTAGTTACAGGCACAGTATCATATATAGTTCACCCTAGAACAAGGTCCCCTTGGGGTATGCATCGGGTCTCTCCATCCTTTTGCATCACCCACCAAGTGCAACCTGGTCCTTGAGCGAAAACCACCCCACGAACAGGATTGTCTTTGCTGGAAGCAGAGTTCACCCAGACAGTTTTCCCTAACATGCCTCTCAGGTGTACCACTGGAACCTTATCTCCATCTGCTGCTCCCAAGGGCTCTGACTGGGCAGGGCCTGCTCGGTTAGTGGAACCTCGGGTATTCACTAACCATGTGGCCTTTGGTAGATTGATCTCCCAGTTCTTGAAAGTCCCCCCACCAAGTGCCTTTAAGGTGGTCTTAAGCAGACCATTGCACCGTTCGACTTTCCCAGCCGCTGGTGCATGGTAGGGAATATGGTACACCCACTCGATGCCATGTTCTTTAGCCCAGGTGTTTATAAGGCTATTTTTGAAATGAGTCCCATTGTCTGACTCAATTCTTTCAGGGGTACCATGTCTCCAGAGGACTTGTTTTTCCAGGCCCAGGATGGTGTTCCGAGCAGTGGCGTGGGGCACAGCGTAGGTCTCCAACCATCCGGTGGTGGCTTCCACCATGGTCAGCACGTAGCGCTTGCCCTGGCGGGTCTGAGGCAGTGTGATATAGTCAATGTGCCAGGCCTCTCCATACTTCTATTTGGACCATCGCCCCCCATACCAGAGGGGCTTCACCCGCTTGGCCTGTTTGATGACAGTGCACGTGTTACAGTCATGAATAACCTGAGAGATGCTGTCCATGGTTAGATCCACCCCGCGGTCTCGTGCCCACTTATAGGTGGCGTCTCTGCCCTGATGGCCTGAGGCATCATGGGCCCATCGAGCCAGGAACAGTTGTTCCTTGTGTTCCCAATCTAAGTCTATCTTTGACACCTCTATCTGTACAGCCTGATCTACCTGCTTGTTGTGCCTGTGTTCTTCATTAGCCCGACTCTTGGGACATGGGCATCCACATGACGGACTTTCACAGGGAGCTTCTCTACCCGAGTGGCAATGTCTTTCCACTCATCAGCAGCCCAGATTGGTTTTCCTCTACATTGCCAGTCAGCCTTTTTCCACCTTTCCAGCCAACCCCACAGAGCATTGGCTACCATCCACGAATCAGTGTAAAGGTAGAGCTTTGGCCATTTCTCTCTCTCAGCAATGTCCAAGGCCAGCTGACCAGCTTTGAGTTCAGCAAGTTGACTTGATCCACCTTCTCCTTTGGTAGCTTGTGCAGCCTGTCGTGTGGGGCTCCATACGGCAGCTTTCCACTTCCGGTTCATCCCCACAATGCGGCAGGAACCGTCGGTGAAAAGGGTGTAGCATGTTTCATCTGCTGGCAGCTGGTTGTACGGTGGAGCTTCTTCAGCCCGGGTCACTTGCTTCTGCTCCTCTTCATCAGCGAGACCAAAATCTTCACCTTCTGGCCAGTTCGTAATTATCTCCAAAATCCCAGGGCGATTTGGGTTACCAATACGGGCGCGCTGCGTGATGAGGGCAATCCACTTGCTCCATGTGGCGTCGGTGGCATGGTGAGTAGAGGGAACCTTTCCTTTGAACATCCACCCCAGCACTGGCAGTCGGGGTGCCAGGAGAAGTTGTGCTTCTGTGCCAATCACCTCTGAGGCAGCTCGAACTCCCTCATAGGCAGCCAAGATTTCCTTCTCTGTGGGAGTGTAGTTGGCTTCAGATCCTTTGTAGCTTCTGCTCCAGAATCCCAGGGGTCGGCCTCGGGTCTCACTAGGCACCTTCTGCCAAAGGCTCCAGGACAGACCATGGTTCCCAGCTGCAGAGTAGAGCACATTCTTTACCTCTGGTCCTGTCCTGACTGGGCCAAGGGCCACTGCATGAGCGATTTCCTGTTTGATCTGGGCAAAGGCTTGCTGTTGTTCAGGGCCCCAATGGAAATCGTTCTTCTTGCGAGTGACCTGGTAGAGAGGGCTCACAATCTGGCTGTACTCAGGGACGTGCATTCTCCAAAAGCCGATAGCACCTAGAAAAGCTTGTGTCTCCTTCTTGCTTGTTGGTGGGGACATTGCAGTGATCTTATTGATGACTTCAGTGGGGATCTGGCACCGTCCATCCTGCCACTTCACTCCCAGGAACTGGATCTCTCGGGCAGGTCCTTTGACTTTGCTCTTTTTAATGGCGAAACCGGCTCCCAGCAAAATCTGGATGATCTTCTCTCCTTTCTCAAACACCTCCATTGCTGTGTTCCCCCACACAATGATGTCATCGATGTACTGCAAATGTTCTGGAGCCTCACCCCTCTCCAGTGCAGCCTGGATCAGTCCGTGGCAGATGGTGGGGCTGTGCTTCCACCCCTGGGGCAGTCGGTTCCAGGTGTACTGCACGCCCCTCCAGGTGAAAGCAAATTGAGGCCTGCATTCTGCTGCCAAAGGAATGGAGAAGAATGCATTTGCAATGTCAATGGTGGCATACCACCTTGCTGCCTTGGACTCCTGCTCGTACTGGAGTTCCAGCATGTCCGGCACGGCAGCGCTCAGCGATGGAGTCACTTCATTCAATGCCCGATAGTCCACAGTCAGTCTCCATTCTCCATCAGATTTCTGCACAGGCCAAATAGGACTGTTGAAGGGTGAGTGGCTCTTGCTGACCACCCCTTGGCTCTCTAGATCACGGATCATTTTGTGGATGGGGATCACAGCATCTCGATTTGTCCGGTACTGCCGGCGGTGCACTGTCATGGTGGCAATTGGCACCTGTTGCTCAGTCACTTTCAGGAGTCCTACTGCAGAAGGGTTTTCTGACAGTCCAGGCAAGGTGTTCAACTGCTTAATGCTCTCTGTCTCTACAGTAGCTATTCCAAAAGCCCACCTGAACCCCTTTGGGTCTTTGTAGTAGCCGTTCTTGAGGAAGTCTATGCCTAGAATGCACGGTGCCCCTGGGCCAGTTACAATTGGATGTTTCTGCCACCCCTTCCCTGTCAGGCTAATCTCAGCTTCCAGCAAAGTGAATTCCTGGGATCCCCCCGTCACCCCAACAATGGAAACAGGTACCTTCCCCACATGTTCTGATGGTATCAGGGTGCATTGTGAACCAGTATCCACTAACACTTTATGTTTCTGTGGCTTTGACATGCCAGGCCATTGCACCCACACTATCCAATAAATCCTGTCATCCCATGCCTCTCCCTGGCTAGAGGCAGGGCCCCTCTAGCCCTGGTTATTATTTCTTTCCTGGGCATACATAGTGGAGGTTCCTTCCAGGGGATCTGACAGAACATCCTCCTTGCTGTAATACCCTGCACTTTGCTTGTGGGAGGTTGAGGCTACCTTCATTTTAGTGCGGCTCCCTCGGTTAGCATTTCCCTCCCTGAGCTGACGCACCCGTGCTGCCAGGACAGAAGTGGGTTTCCCATCCCATTTTCCCATGTCTTCCCCATGGTCTCGCAGGAAAAACCACAGGTCAGCTCGTGAGGTGTGCCCTCTCTCCCTAGCTGGGGGACGTGAAGCTCTGACTTGGGGGCCTGTGACTCGTACTGGTGCTACGCTGATCTTCCTCACCTCCTCAATTCTCTCTATCATCTCCTTCCTCATATCCCTCATCCTATCTTCGACCTGTTGGAGGTCCCTGGCCATGGCAGAGACATTAGCCTGCATTGGGCCATTCATCACGCTCTCGAAATTCCTGAGTTTGTTGGCAACAGAACACACTGTCTCTGGACTGTTATCGGCATTAATCATTGCTATGTAGGTGGTATATTGAGATGGACCCAAGGTTGCCAGATTCCATAACATCTGCCCTGTGCACTTGACCTTGTCAGGGTCATTGTCATGCTGTCCATCCCTCCCAAAGAGTACCTCTAATACTGCTGTCTCTCTCAGCTGCTGGATCCCTTCCTCAAGGGTCTTCCAGCGCATCCTACGGTGGTGCTCCTGCATTCTCTCTCTGTGTACAAACTTCTCTCTCACACTCATTAAAAGCCGGTCCCAGAGGGAAAGGAGGCCTTGCTCCCTTACGAATATCTGGTCCACACCTGAATCCTGGGCCAAGGATCCCAAATTCCTGGCCTCAGTTCCATCCAGTTGTACACCTGTTCCCGTAAGGTCCCAGACCCGGAGTAACCAAGTTGTAAAAGGCTCACGGCCCCGCCGAGCAATGTCTTTACGCAGGTTACGGAGACTATCGTATGAGAGGGACTCGGTGACAATTTCAACCTCTGGCTCCCTTGCTGGTTGTGAGGACCCTCCTTGCTGATCCCCATTATCTAAGTGCCTCATTTTAATCTTAGATTTCCTAGTTTCCACAGGAGCAACTGCTGCTGGCTGTGGCTGCTCCTGTGATCCAGCTGGAACCTGGACAGATACAACATCTACGGGTTCCACTGCAGCACCATCTGACTCTCCCTCTTTAGGGCAGAGTTTCTCACCAGCTGGAGAAAAATGCTCCTTCATCATCTGGCTGTGCTCCTTAAACATCTGGCTATGTTCCTTCAACATCTGGCTTTGCTCCTTCAACATTTGACCTATATCCTTCCCTAGAGCCCCCACCCACTCTGGGTGGCTCATTTCTGCAGTGGGCTGTGGGGCAGCATCAGGCTCTGGGGCAGTATCCCTAGCCCCTGAGGCAGAGGCAGGTTCTGGGGCAGCATCCCTAGTCTCAGGGGCAGGCTCTGGGGCAGCATCCCTAGTCCCTGGGGCAGGTTCTGGGGCAGCATCCCTAGTCTCTGGGACAGAGGCAGGTTCTGGGGCAACATCCCTAGTCTCTGGGTCAGAGGCAGGTTCTGGGGCAGCATCCCTAGTCCCTGGGGCAGGTATCAGAGTTGTCGTCCAAGCCAATATTCCCTTGTTTCTGAATGCTAAGTAGAACAAGCCTACCAGCAACACCAGCCACTGTATAATAACACTGGCAATTAAAGCAGATCTGAAATCCTTGAGAACCAGTGGGGTAGCCTCAAAAAACTGGGTGATGGGTTGGGAAAAAATTTCCCTTGCACTCGTTACCTCACAGTAAGTACCATTACTGAAATAGCCCCAGAAACACACAGTTAGAGTACGATAGCTCCGGATCCATGCAACCGCTTCCCAGAAAAAATTAAAAACCCATGAATTCCTGACATAATCAATCCACCAAACCAATCGGACAATAGCCACAGTAACTTTGGTGAGGGGGCCCAAATTGAAAAAAGGGCTTACAAATGGGAGGGAGATGGCTGTGACCACATGGAACACAAACCAGATTAAACCAGACAATATATTGCCAGTTAAGAGAGCTGTTATTCCTGTCTTAACTCTCAACTCAGTGCCCTCTGCTCCACGTCTGGGCGCCAAAATCTGTCCTGGTTTGAAAGGACAGGTGTCTGCCAGTAAGGGCAGAAGTTTCCCTTTGGAATAGACTTTGGTTCCACTCCCCTCCCCCAAGTATTATGATTGTTTGAATCAAGGACTCTGAGGCAGAGATAAGGGGGGTGGGAATAACAGCTCTTTTACTAATATATCTAACTATGCAAACAGAAAACAATAACAGTTAAAATTGCTAACAGAACGAAATAGGTAACTCGGTGTCAGTCCCTTTAGATGCAAGCACGCTGTCTCTGTGCTTACTCCAGAGCCCGGATTTGCTGAAAGGCAGGCGGGAAATGGAGGAAGGAAGGAGCGGGGAGGGGCAGCAGCGGCCACGCCGGTCCCAGGCGGGAACGGGCTGCAGCGACGGCTCCTCGCTCACCGTGTATGTCCGGGGGATCAGCTGTGTCCGCAGAGGCAGGAGGCTGGAACGGGGCAGATGCAGGGCAGGTGGTTGCAGAGGGTCTGGCTCTCCTGTGCTCGGCCGCGTGGCTGAACGATCCCAGGCGTCCTACTCCCAGCTCGCCGGAAACGCGAGTGCCCTCCCAGAAGCCTCAGAGGCCCCTCCGGGGCCGTCCCCACCCACCCCTTTTGTCTGGACCCATCAGGGACCCTGGGTGTAGCCCGGCCAGCTCCATTGGCATGATAATGGGAAAAATTCTTTCAATTGACACAGTAACAGAAAAACACTCAACCCCCAACACTCACCAACCTTCTTCTTGCTCTAATCTTCTTGAGTTTTAGCAAGAACATTTGACAGTTTTGTGCCAATCATTACTCTAAAAGGAAATAACCAGCTTTTTCACAAAATTCAAAGAACTGGAGGTATTGGTACAGTAATTTCAGTAAAGGTAGCCACAAAATTTCCAGAAACAGAGTTTGAGTGGTGGCTCATACCAAGAAAACACCACTAAACAGTTCCATTTATCATAATGTTTACAACACCCTAAGAGGAAACAAACTGGGGGATGACTAAATAAATACGTATTGAAGTGGAAACACTAATTTTAAAAAAAGTCACAAGAAGCCTTATTAATAAATGAAGACAATTTTTTGCTTCAAGTGTTAATGGTAAAAAAAAATTCAGCACAGCTGCTGTATTTAAAAAAGTGAAACTACAATTAAGTACTATGTTCTAGTTCAATAAACAGATGAACCCAATGCTCTTTAAAACAGTTAAGTATTATACAGTACATGTTATGAAGACCCGTAAATTAAAGAACTACTTCTTAAATTTAGAGATTAGAACATTTCTGAGTTCACAGCTTTAGCTTCTTTTTTCTCCCACGCCCATCAGGAGCATTGTCCATTCTGCGCTTCTGGGCCTGCAAGGTAAGACTGGGTACTAAGTTATTGTCATACAGAAAGGTTGTAAGCAACAAATGTGTTTCACAACAAACAAGAGAAGATTGACACCCTGGCAGCTTTAAAATATGATAAAAACTGCAAATGTGGCATATGGTAAACATGCACATCTTGCTGTCGTTTTTCATTCTCCAAATCTGGAAGAGTGTGATTTCACATAGGCAAAAAGTGTATAAAAGCAAGTAAGGATGATATAAAGATTCCTATTATGAAAAGCTACTTGTAAATACCCATTTAAATGTTCTGTGAACAAGTCTAAGAAACTTAATCACTATTAACCTTACTGATTTCTGCACATCTCTCAAGTAAGTTGTGCTTCTAAGCTTTTGCTACAACAGCTCTAGGCAACACCCTGAACAAATGGAGGTAGCAAAATGGGTAAAGGTGGTATTTAATTTACAAAACAGCCCTGCATATTAGAAATATTTTGAATTTATTCAGCAAAGAGAGAGCTAGTTTTTGTTTTTAGTCAAACATATGTGCCGTTTTCCCAAATCTAGCTCTAGAAGCCCATTTGTAAATAGATACATGGATTATTTAGCAGATTATATAAATCAAAATACATCCCTGGTGTACTTATCAGGGTAAATCTATACAGTGTACCAACCCAGTGACGCGAAATATAACTAGTTTATCTGCTCCAAAGTATGTGAGCTACACTTTAAAACACTTTTTCCTTTACTACCCAGACTCTTTTCCATGAATGAATCTACATCAACCAGCCCGCATCTGTTTTTTAATCTTTGCTTTTATTCTTTTACTCTCACGTTCTGGGAAAACACTTGGGGTGAAAAAAATGCCAGTAAGATCCATCTGCTCGCAGCGGGAAATTTGTCTCCAATTTAAGAACATTCTTCACCACAGCAATTTTCAGTTTTTAAAGGGGGATTTGAAACTTTTAGTACGTTGGCTGTGTGAAAATTATCCTGACGTTTCACAAAAATAATTTCTAAATAATAACTTTTTAAATGAAGCCGCGGGCAAATTGCAAAGTGAACACTTTGCAGTAGCAAAAACTCTACGTTTATTTTAATTAGTCTAGGTGTTCAGCTTTCTAATGAATGTTCAGAAAATGCTGAACCCCAGCTTTTTCCGCGTTTCCCCTTCCCCTACAGGCCCTCTCCTGTCGCAAGAAAAGTTTTCTTTTTCACGTTCTGCCCTCACCCCGGCTGCACAAAATGGCTCAGACCGCGTGGCGGGACACACGGAGTCCCCCTCCGCTCCCGTTTTTGGGTCACGCCCCTCCCCTCCTGTTCGGGACCCTGCCCCCACGCACACCCCAGCCCCCGAGCAGCCGAGCGAAGCAGCTGCAGTGACAGAGAGCCCGCGGCCACCCCACTGCTGCCACCGCCCCGGAGCCAGGAGCGGCGCTCCGGCCTCAGAAGTTCTGCGCCAGAAGCCACAGCCCCAGCAGTAGCAGCAGCAGCAGCAGCAGCAGCAGCAGCAGCAGCAGCAGCAGCAGCGCCTCATCGCCAGCACGGCCACCGTGCCGCTTCCTCCCTGTGCCGCCGAAAAGAGAAGCGGCGAAAGCGGCCCCCGCTCGCCACCCGCACACCCCGCCCCGCTTGCCGCCTGCCCCCGTGGAGCCCCACGCACCCCCTGCCCCCCATGGAGTCCCACGCACCCCCTGCCCCATGGGCAGCCCCCGTGGGCTGGAGCCCGCGCACTCAGCCCCGCCGGCGCTCATGGCACCCCCAGCACAGAACAGCCCACACTCCTCAAGCTCTGCCGCTGCCAACCCACAACAAAAACAGCCCCACCGACACCAGCACGTCCAGCAGCACAGACACGAACACAAACTCACCAGCAAAAGTAAAAACATCATTGCTAAAAAAGTGTTAGGAACTGTCAAATGGTTCACTGTAAAAAATAGATACGCATTCATCACTCGAAATGACACCAAAGAAGATGTGTTTGTTCATCAAACTGCAATAAAAAAAAAAAAATAACCCTAGAAAATGTCTCCCCAGTGTAAGAGGTGGAGAATAAGTGGAATTTGACATAATACAAGGGAAAAAGGGCCTTCAGGCAGCAAATGTTACAGGGCCTGGTAAATTCCCGATGCAAGGAAGCATTCATGCACCAAACTGCAGCTACTATTCAGCTACTAAAAAAACCTTGTCCTTCACACATCAAAGCCAACAGCCTTCAAGTTACAGCTGCAACCCAAAAGCAAAAACAGCACAAAACACCACTCAGCTGTCCTGGAGCCAAAAGTCTATTCCTCCATTTGTAAAACCTGCCAAACAAATATGTGCCTTCCGCTAATCCATATTGCTTCCCTACTTCCCTCACACTTTCCCCTTTTTCCATCCACAAAATAAGTCCTTTCAAAATTTCCTCAAATCTCATTACCCTTTCTTTATGTTCCCTCAAATTCCTAACCCCCTTTCCGCTCCACAGTCTCCCTCCCACTGCCATGCTTCTCCCTACCTTTGCTACCCAGCTGCCAATCTGTTTTCCCAAAGTTCCTTTTTAATACAAAGCGGGGAATGATATGGGAGGGAGAGAAGAAAGAAAAATCTCCCAAGGCAATAATCTTTGTTTTTTCTTCAAAATTAATGATTTCTATTTAAAGTTTCATCAGGTACCCTATCCCCATTCTACCTCATACAAGCTCAATCAAAGTAAGCAAAGTTCCAGTCCCTGCTAAAGGAACCCCTTCCTTACTCAGTTTCCTGACAAGCCGTGCTGAAAAACTTCACTTTCCTTCCTACCAGTTCCAAAATGCTTCAAAAATCTGTTTAAACACTGAGAACTCAAGAAATAGATTGCATTTTAAAAATTGGTTTATGAATGCTTTTGATTGTTTTTGTCATTTTGTGTTTTTTAGTTACCTTAATTTTACATTTAATTTTAAAATCCTTTAAAAAAGCCTTTTTAAATAACAAAGAAAAGGGGAGTTGTGGAGACCCAGAAAGGCATTCCCCATTAAAGAAGCTCCCTGTGCCCTCTCCCTGTCGGTCAGCCTTTTGGTCACCCCCACTCTGTTCCCCTGTTGACCTTTTCACCCTAAGCCCACCCTTGAGCACCCCCTGCCCCTTGGCAATTGGTCCCTAACGATTTCCCCACCTTCTTATCCCATGACAAAACCTGAACCCCCCCACAAGCCCCTTAGCCTTTGTTCCCCAAACTCTGGACGATGCTGACCAGTGGCTGAAATAAGCATCTTTGTAAAACCCTCACAAAGGCCTTTCCTGCTCCTTTACTCGCCTTCATCCCAAGCAACTACTAGAGGCAACATTTGGTGGTTTGTTCTTTTCTTTCCTTGGTTTCAATTTTTCAGTACTGTCCACAAGGAAATGTCACTGTATGTGCCATATTTCTTTCTGTAACTCTCCAACTTCAATGTGACCCACAGACTATGACAATAAGGAGCTGTGCTCTTGGTGGATCCATTAGGCCCAGTTGTGTCCTAATGGACACTTGGTTCCATGAGCAGTGGCAGTGTCCCAATGGCACCTGTGTTCCATGACACCCTGCTGTGTTACAAGTCACAGTTTGTTCCATGAGATTCCATGGAGTTACAATGGTCACTTGGGTTTCATGAGATCCTGCTGTTTTGAAAACTGACACTTGGCTCCATCAGATTCCATTGTCCCACAGTGTTCTCCTAGGTTTCAAGAGGCCCCTCTGTGTCTCAATGGTCCCTTGCTTCCATGAGCCATGGCTCGGTCCCACTTGCCCTGGATTCCATGAAGCCATGCTGTGCTCACAATTGACATTGCTTCCATGAGATTCCATTTAGTCATGATGGTCCCCATGTTTCCATAAAACTGTGCTGTGTCATAACGGACACTGGATTCTGCAAGAAGTGGCAGTCCCAGAGGCACCTCTAGTCCCATGACACCCCACTTTGGTAAAGTAGAGTCTTGGATTTGTGAGATTCCAGGTTGTCCCAATGGTCTGCTGAGTTTCATGAGGCTGTGCTGTGTCACAATGCACACTGAGTTCCACATGCCCTGGCACTATCCAAGTGGCACCTGGCTTCTATGAGGCCCCACAGTGTTTGCAGTTGGCACTTGGTTTCCCAAGACTGCCTTGTGTCACAGTGCTCTCCTGGGTGCCATGAGGCCTTGGTGTGCAATAATGGAGCCTTGTTTCCACTGGGCCTGGCAAAGTCCCAGTGGCACCTGTGTGCCATGAAGCCCCACTTGGTCAAAGTATAACCTTGGTCTGACAACGGACCCTTGTTTCCTTGAGGTGCCATTGCACCACAATGGTCTTCTTGGTTCCATAAGGCACAGTGAAACAGTGGACTCTTGAGTCTATGAGTTTCCATTCCATCACAATGGTCTCTTGAATTCCATGAGGCACTGTTTTCACTATGGAGCTTTTGTTCCACATTTTTCCATTGTGTTTCAACTATATCCCGTGCTCTGGGACACTGCAGCATGAAACAGTGGACATTTGCTTCCATGTGACTCCACAGTGTCACAATGGTCTCCTGGCTTTCATGGGTCTCCACTTTACAACTGACACTTGGTTCCCCAAGGTCCCACGGCGTCACTGTGCTCTGCTGTGATTCACAAGGCTGTGATGTGTCACAATGGACACTTGCTTCCTCCAAGGCTGGAGATGTCCCAGTGGCACTGGGTTTCCCTCCGGCCATGCTTTGTCAGAACAGGGCCTTGGTTCCATGAGAATCCATTGTGTCACAATGTTCTCCTTGGTTTTATGAGAGCCTGATATGTTGACAATTGAACAAGGAACCCTTGGTTCCCTGAGGTTCCATTAGACCACAGTGGTTTCCTTGGTTCCATCAGCCCTAGGTTTGTCACAATGATGCCTTGGTTCCATGCATTTCCATTGCATCGCAATGGTCTCTTGGATTCCATGAGGCTCTGCTGGGTCACAGTGGAGCCTTTGTGCCATGAGTTTCCATTGTGACACAATGCTCTCCAGCATTCCATGAGGCCTGGCTGTAAAACAGTGGGCTCTTGGTTCCATGAGTTTCCATTCCATCAGGATGATCTCTTGCATTCCATAAGGCCCTGCAGTGCCATTAGGGAGCCTTTGTTCCATGCTGATTGCAACAGGAAAGAGACCACTGTGCCACTGTGGAGCCTTTGATCCATGTGTTCCCATTGTGACACAATGGAATCCAGAGGTCTATGAGGCATCGCTGTGAAACTGTGGACACTTGGTTCCATGAGATTCCACGTTTTCACTGTCAGGAAAATCCCTAAAGACAAGAGGTTTATGTCCATTAAGGAGACAGAGGAGTACTTCAACATAATTTGAAAAAGGGAGAGAGTTCACCGGGGCACACGCCAGCAGGGTTTTCTCTCTCGAGGTTTCAGAAGGCACAGCCTCATTTTATCCAAAACTCCCAGCTTCACGTGGCCTTTTCCTTTCCTGGCTGGACAAGGCGCTAGGAAGGTACAACCTTCCTGACACACCTGTCCCGTATTCCCCCTTGAACCTGGCATTTCCCCTGACGTTCAGGAGTTCGGCCTTGTGAAGACCCTTGTCTGTTTCAGGAGCCAAACTGTGTGGGCCCAATAACAAACCTGCTGCCCAAAGTTAGTAGAAACATTACCACTCATTTCAAAGGACTTAACATCTATCCCTTCACCCACCTAATGATTTGTAAATACATTAGCGCACATCTTTCCTCTCACACTGATGTTTCCTGTGTGTGTGACAGTCTGTTAAGCCCAGCCTTTGGCCTGACCTCTCTGCAGTTGCAGTTACATGGACAGAGGTTGTTGCCTCTTCCCCCTTCCATGGCCAGGGTGGTGTTCAACCATCTCCAGGACAGCAGGGCCCCACCCCATGGCACTGTGCCCTGGGAAGACAAAAACCCTCACTGCAAATGTCCCCATTCCTCTTTCTTCCCAGGCATTTGGATTTGCCAGTGGGTTTTGCTGTTGGTTAACACAGGAAAAAAGAAGACACCTGTGACACTGTGGGGCACATAGAACCAAACATCCATTGTGACACCACAGAAACTCACAGAACTAAGGAAACCCCTGTGACATTGTGGGGCCCTATGCAACTAAACATCGATTGTGACACTACAAAGCCTCACAGAACCCAAATCCACGGTGACACAAGAAGGCCTCATGAAACCAAGGAATCCAAAGGTCTAATACAGATCTTGCATGGTTCAACCTTGGGAAGAGAAACCTCCTTGGTGGCACTTTGGGCTCGGCACATACTTAAGGAGGGTTGTAATTGAGAAAGTCAGGAGTTTTTGATTGCTTCAAAAAGACAAAAGGATGAAAACACCTCTTTGCCTGAGTGCAGCCAGCAAAGCAGGTCCCAGTTGAGTGAGAAAGACAGGATGGGGTTGGGGAATATGGAGCAAGGTTGTCCACACTGTGTCAGACCTCAAGGCACAGCCTCTCTGAGCAGGCCAGACCTCCTGAGGAGAAACCCCTGGATCAATATCAGTCACAGAATGCTGCAATCACCTCTGCTCTTAAAAGAAGCAGTAATGAAAGACACCATTTAAAATAGGAATACATATTTCTTAGAAGCTCTTTGAAGTATTTCTCCATAACTACAGCGGCAAACCTTCCTAATGAACAGCACTAGACCAGAGGAAAATCAAGGCAGAGACATGGTTTGTCAGGACTGGCTTGATCCCAATGAGCCCCGTGGTGCATTTGGTGCTGAGTCCTGGAACCTCAGGGCCTGAGAGGAGATTGCACAAACCTTTCAGGAGTCCAAGGCAGAAGAAAAACCTAAAGGGTCTCAAAGCATTAATGAGTCCCATTGAGGTCCATCCCCAACACAGGCTCCTCATGGACTCCTTGGAGGAGAGAATTGGAGGCCATGATTGCCCAAAAACTTCTGAGACTTGGAGAGGAAAGGAAAAAGGAAAGCACCTTAAAAAAAAATGAAGTACCTTGAAGCATTGAGTCCCACTGAGTGTTGTTACTGAGAAAGGCTCTCTAGGGACTAATTAAAACAGATAATTGGAGGCCATGATTCCACAAAGCTTTGAGAGACTCCAAGGCAAAAGCAAAACCCAAAGTCCTCTGAAAAACCTGCAGTCCCTGGGAGCATGAAGGAGCTCCCAGGACCATTCCTGACCAAGGCTCCCCAGATTCCCAGGTCCCAGCAGATTCCTGAGGCCACTGGGATGTGGGTGGTGATGCTGAGGGCAGAACAAGGGGTGACAGTGCCCAGCCTTGCTGGGTCTGTGCCAGGAGGCCACAGTGGCTCAGGACAAGGTGTCCACTCACAGCCCTTGGTGGCACAGACCCTGCTGTGCCCCAGGGCACCAAGACTTGGCTCCTCTTTGTTCCCACCTATCAACTCTTCCTCCAATTTCCTCCTCTGACTGGAACCTGGGGACACTTTCTCAGTTTTGTCCCTCAGTGGGATCCATTAAAACCTGAAGAAACTTTGGAGTTTGATTCTGACTTGGAATTCTTGAGAGGTTTCTTCAGCTCCCTCTCAGGGACTGATGTTCAGGAATACATCCCCAGCCCCCAAGAGGGTCATTAAAGTCTTGGTGTTGTGTCTATGCTGCTCAGCTGGGTCAGGCTCCTGGCACAGAGGCATCTCCTGGGAAGGGTAGCATTGCAGAGAGAGAGCTCTGGCCAGGAGCAGCTCCTGTGCACAGCCCAGCAGGGCTGGGGCTCTGCCTGCAGCCACCTCGGGCGCAGCACAGAGGCACAGAGGGGTTAAGCTCAGCTTGGACTGGGAGCACAGAGCAGAGCTCAGTGAGGGCTCACTAGAGCAGAAATCCTCACAGTGTTTGAAACAGTCACTCTCTGGCTGTGGGAAGGTAAGCTGCAGTTCCTGCAGGGATCTCCTGAAGCTAGCACATCCCACAGCTTTCAGAACCTTCCAGCACTCTCAGAGCTGCTGCAGTGAAGGGGATGTGGCCCTGGGCTGGGCTAGGTTTCCCTGCTGCAGCACCCGAGGCACAACCCCAGGCAGCTCCCTGTGTCCTGGCTCTGCTGCCGGGCTGAGCAGCCGGGACTGCAGCCAGGGGTGCCCAGGGCTGTCCTGCAGAGCAAGGTCCTGCAGCCCAGGGCTCTGTGCTAGGGCAGGGACTCTCCTGCCTGCCAGGAACAGTTCTCAGCCAGCCTGGGGATCTGCTCCCAGCACTCGGGATAAGCTCGGGACAAGGAGCGACCCTGAGCAGGGCAGGTGCTGCTACTGAGCGGTGCTGGGTGGGGCAGGGCTTCTCCCAGCTCCAGACTGGCCTGGGCACAGCTCCAGAGAACACTTCCCAAAAGAAGGTGAGCCTGGTATTGCTGTAAAGATCAGGAGAATTCCTGAGAGTGTTTTCAATTTCCTACTTGGAGAAGGATAGAAAAACTGGGGTGATGACAAAGAGATTTTTGCTTTTTATGCAGTTTTCATATATTCATAGCTCTGTAAAATACTATTACATAGTTATAAAATTATAATTCTTAATTGACTCTATTAAACTTTTAATTAATTCTATTAAACTACTATTATGTACTTATACAATTATAATCTTTAATTGACTCTAGTTAATTTCCTAGCCTTTCTCTTAGATTTTAGAACAATAAGCTGACCTTCTAAATACTGTCCAAGTTTAGGACAAATTTGGGGAAAAAGAGCTCCAAAGCTCCCCCCCCCCCTTTTCTTTTTCACAATTCCTTCCTTCACCGAGCTCAGAAAGAATTGTTCTTCAGGTGAAAATGGAAAAAACTTTTTTATGAACAAAAATACAAAAGAAACACTCCCCAACCCAAAGCCAGATGAGATGAACCCGGCCGGTCCTTGCCGGGGAGGGCGGCAGAGCCTCCCGAGCCGACCTCCAGCAGTGGTTCCTGAAGTCCAGATCCTCGTCCTCTGGAGTCGGTGCAAATCCCTGGAGCAGGGAGAAGGGAGAGAGGGGGAGGGGCAGCTGGGAGCAGGCCAAAGCAAGCCCAAGACAAGCTAAAGCGAGCCCAAGACAAGCAAAAGCAAACCCAAGACAAGCCAAAACAAGAGCACAGGCAAAACAGCTGGGAGGAAAGGGGAAAAAACGGTCAAAGCAGCTGGGGGAGGGGGGTGCAGCTGAGCAGACAGCAGAGAGCAAGACACAGCCCAAGACTGAAGCGCAGCAGCAGCCAGCCAGAAAAAACACCAGCCTAGATAAAACAGCCCGAGGGAGAGGCCAGCAGCTGCATGGGGGAAGTAAGAAGAGGAGCCAGTCTAAACATCAACCCATAACATTCCACCTCTTATCCCATATCGTGATCATTGACACACGATTGGGATACACACTCACTAAACACAATATGAAAACTTCCTCTGACTTGTTCAAACCTTCAACACTTACACATTTCCTTCTATTCATAGAATCTAGTATACAATGGTGGCAACACTCAACAATAACATTTGTGTAAACTTCATCCTATAGTCAGATCTCCCTGAGGTACACAGCGGGTTGTTCCATCCTTCTGCATTATCCACCAAGTACATCCTGGTCCTTGAGCAAAGGCAATTCCACGAATGGGTTTGCCTGTACTCGAGGCAGGATGGATCCATACTGTCTTCCCTAGCAACCCTCTGACATGGGCCACTGGGACTTTGTCTCCGTCTATTACATTAAGGCCTTCAGACTGGGCAGGGCCTGCTCGTTTGGTGGAACCTCGAGTGTTGACTAACCAAGTGGCTTTTGCCAGGTGCTGCTCCCAGTTTTTGAGAGATCCCCCACCCAATGCCTTTAAGGTGGTCTTCAACAATCCATTGTACCTCTCCACTTTACCTGCAGCTGGTGCATGGTAAGGGATATGGTACACCCACTCAATACCATGTTCCCTAGCCCAGGTGTTTACAAGGTTATTTTTAAAATGAGTCCTATTGTCTGACTCAATTCTCTCAGGGTACCATGCCTCCAAAGGACCTGCTTTTCCAAGCCCAGGATGGTGTTGCAGGCAGTAGCATGGGACACAGGGAAGCCAGTGGTGGCTTCCACCATGGTCAGCACATAACGTTTTCCCTGGCGGGTCTGAGGCAGTGTGATGTAATCAATCTGCCAGGCCTCCCCATACTTGTACTTGGACCACTGTCCACCATACCAGAGGCGCTTTACCCTCTTGGCCTGCTTGAATCCAGCGCAAGTGTCACAGTCATGGATAACTTGAGTAATGCTGTCCATGGTAAGATCCACCCCTCGGTCTCATGCCCACTTATAGGTGGCATCCCTACCCTGATGGCCTGAGGCATCATGGGCCCATCAAGCCAGGAACAACTCTCTCTTATGTTCCCAATCCAAATCTATTTCCAACCCCCCTATCTTAGCAGCCTGATCTACTTGCTGGTTGTTTCGCTGTTCTTCATTAGCTCTGCTTCTGGGGACATGGGCATCTACATGGCGAACCTTGACAAGTAGTTTTTCTACCCAATTGGCAATGTCTTTCCACTCGTCAGCAGCCCAAATTGGTCTCCCTCTACACTGCCAGTTTGCCTCTTTCCATTTCTTCAGCCACCCCCACAGAGCGTTGGCTACCATCCAAGAATCAGTATACAAATAGAGCTTTGGCCACCTTTCTCTTTCGGCGATATTTAAGGCCAGTTGGACAGCTTTAAGTTCAGCAAATTGACTAGATCCTCCTTCTCCTTCAGTAGCTTCTGCAACCCGTTGTGTGGGGCTCCATACAGCTGCTTTCCATCCCCGATTTGTCCCTATGACGCAACAGGAGCCATCAGTGAATAAAGCATAGCATGCTTCCTCTGCTGATAACTGGTTGTAGGGTAGAGCTTCTTCAGCCCGTATCACTGGTTCTTGTTCCTCATCTGCAACACCAAAACTTTTACCTTCTGGCCAGTTTGTAATTATTTCCAAAATCCCAGGGCGATTTAGTTTTCCAATCCGGGCACGCTGAGTGATAAGGGCAATCACCTTACTCCATGTGGCACTGGTGGCATGATGGGTGGAGGGAACCTTTTCGCTGAACATCCACCCCAGTACTGGCAGTCGGGGTGCCAGGAGAAGCTGTGCTTCCATACCAATCACTTCTGAAGCGGCTTGGACTCCCTCATAGGCAGCCAGGATTTCCTTCTCTGTAGGAGTGTAATTACTTTCGGACCCTCTGTAGCTTCTGCTCCAAAATCCCAGGGGTCAGCCTCGGGTCTCATCCGGCACCTTCTGCCACAGGCTCCAAGACAAACCATGGCTCCCAGCTGCTAGGTAAAGTACGTTTTTCACATCTGGTCCCCTCCTTACTGGGCCAAGGGCCACTGCATGAGCAATTTCCTGTTTAATCTGGGCGAAGACTTGCTGCTGTTCAGGGCCCCGATGGAAATCGTTCTTCTTGCGAGTGACCTGGTAGAGAGGGCTCACAATCTGACTGTATTCAGGGATGTGCATTCTCCAAAAGCTGATGGCACCTAGAAAAGCTTGTGTCTCCTTCTTGCTTGTTGGTGGGGACATTGCAGTGATCTTATTGATGACTTCAGTGGGGATCTGGCGCCGTCCATCCTGCCACTTCACTCCCAGGAACTGGATCTCTCGGGCAGGTCCTTTGACTTTGCTCTTTTTAATGGCGAAACCGGCTCCCAGCAAAATCTGGATGATCTTCTCTCCTTTCTCAAACACCTCCATTGCTGTGTTCCCCCACACAATGATGTCATCGATGTACTGCAAATGTTCTGGAGCCTCACCCCTCTCCAGTGCAGCCTGGATCAGTCCGTGGCAGATGGTGGGGCTGTGCTTCCACCCCTGGGGCAGTCGGTTCCAGGTGTACTGCACGCCCCTCCAGGTGAAAGCAAATTGAGGCCTGCATTCTGCTGCCAAAGGAATGGAGAAGAATGCATTTGCAATGTCAATGGTGGCATACCACCTTGCTGCCTTGGACTCCTGCTCGTACTGGAGTTCCAGCATGTCCGGTACAGCAGTGCTCAGCGGTGGAGTCACTTCATTCAATGCCCAATAGTCCACAGTCAGTCTCCATTCTTCATCAGATTTACGCACAGGCCAAATGGGGCTGTTAAAGGGTGAGTGGGTTTTACTGATCACCCCTTGGCTCTCCAGCTCTCGGATCATCTTATGAATAGGAATCACAGCATCTCGAGTTGTTCTGTACTGCCGGTGGTGCACTATTGAAGTGGCAATTGGTACTCGTTGTTTTTCTCCCTGCAGAAGTCCTACTGTAATTGGATTCTCAGATAGTCCAGGCAATGTGTTCAATTGCCGGATGCACTCTGCCATCACAGTTGCAATTCCAAATGCCCATCTTAGTCCCTTTGGGTCCTTAAAATTCCCGCTCCGAAGGTAGTCTATGCCCAAAATACATGGGGCCTCTGGACCAGTCGCAATAAAATGTTTCTTCCAATCCTTTCCAGTTAAACTCACTTCTGCTTCCACCAGAGTGAAGTCCTGCGATCCACCAGTCACACCAGCAATTGAAACAGATTCTGCTCCTACATGTCTTGATGGAAGTATCGTACACTGTGCACCTGTGTCCACTAAAGCTTTATATTTCCGTGGTTTCGAAGTGCCAGGCCATCGAATCCACACGGTCCAAAAAACACGGTTCTCCCTTGCCTCACCCTCGCTAGAGGCAGGGCCCCTCTAAGCCTGTTGCTCCTTCTTTTCTGAGGCATACATCTTAGAAGTTCCCTCAAGAGGGTCAGACGTCATTATCAGTATCACATTCGGCACTTTGGCTGTGAGAAACAGGAGCGGCTTTCCTTTCAGAAATTTTTCTTCCTTCAAATCCCGCACTCGTTGTGCCACAGCAGCCATAGGCTTCCCATCCCATCTTCTCATGTTCTCTCCAGAATCCCGCAAGGAAAACCACAACTCAACTCGGGAAGTGTACCCTCTCTCTCAACTGGGGGAACGTCTGCGTTGGATATCAGGGTTTCTCATCTGTACAGCTAAGATTTGGAGGAGGTCCTCCTTAATCTCCTCCCTGAGTTTCCAATGATTCTCAATGATATCTTCTAAGTCTTGCAAGCGTGTTTCCACTGCTGCAATTCTAGCATGAGTCGGGCCATGTACTGCATCTGCATATGCACGAAGCTTCTTTGCCATATTGAGTACTGTCTCATACACCTCATCTCTCTTCATTATCGCTAGGGCAGACGCATACTCAGGTGGCCCAAGCGCACGAGTTTTCTCCACATCACCGGTGTGCATGGTACCAGGTCTGGATTTCTAGTTGTTACGTCATCCGAAAAAATAATTTCTGCTACTGCCATTTCCCTGAGGCGTTGGACCCCCTGCTCTATGGTTTTCCATCAGGTCTGCTGCACATACAGGTCATCTGCACACAGATATCTTTGTGCCACACTATCCAGGACCCATGCCCAGAGACATTGAGGGTTAGCCCCTCTCATCACGCCCTGGTCAATAACAGGATCATGGGACAGAGACCCCAAATGTGTCACTTCAGGGCCATCCAAAACTGTAGCCTCACCTGCTGCATCCTGGAGACGAACTAGCCAGCTGATAATAGATTCATCAGGTCTCCAGGTGTAATCTTTTCTTAATACACAAAGATCCTTCAGGGAAAAGGACTCATTATTGGTCTCTGCTCTCCCACCAGTTGTTTTGACTCCTAATTTTACATCAGGAGGTGTCGAGGGTCCCTCTCCAGCATCATCATCATCATCATCATCCACCGGCTGATCGGTCTTCTTGGTGCGTTTCCCACTTCTTGTACTGGTAGCCACAGCCATTGGTTGGGACTTATCATCCAGTTTAGTTGCTGGGTTTCAGCCTAGGGGGTTGGCAACAACCGGCGTAACTGGGATAGGAGATAATTTATCTCCCTGTTCCCTTTCCTCTGTCTCCTGCTCTATAGTGCCTAGCAGGGTGTGATATGCATGTGCCAGGACCCAGCTCACTGTAATAATCCTTTTCTCTTTAGAACCATCCTGGCACTTCCCTTTTAAGTAGCTTGCAACCTCGATTGGATCCTGAATCTTTTCAGTTGGGAATTCCCAGATGTAGGGTCAGAAAATTCCTTTAAGATCTGGCCCATTTTCTCCCATTTGCCATTCCACTCAAGATTCCTCCAGCCGAGCTTGACTCCTAAATCAGGAGTCTTCCCAGCCCCTTTAGAAATCTCGGCCTTCATTCTATATAGACTGCAAATGGTGCAACAAAGACTTACTAAATTAATTGCCATAAAGATGATTTCCTTAATATTCAGGGAGATCTGAATGTTTTCTAATAAAGATGTAACCGATTCAGAGGAGAGGAAAGGAAATAAAGGCAGGAAATCTTCTTTGCCTGCTTCTCCTCTAATAAATAACACAAACCATGATTTATACATTCCTGAAGCAGATTCCAACATTCTCATAAATCTCCTGTATGCCATTGCAACCAAGCCTAGCCTGATGAGTATTTTTGTTAATATCCTTTTCATACAAAAACTATGTATTAAAGACAACAACGGAGCTATTTCCGGATGAGTAAACAAACCAAATGACCACAAAGGTATTAAAACTTCAAAGAAACCCAACGAGCCGACATGCAAACAGGCTCCCACAACAAAAGACTTTATGGATTTAAGAGACTTAGCCATGCCAACAGCTGAAAACAACATATTATTAGATAAAAGTTTTTTCCATTTTTTTCTGGTGCTGATAATCTGAAGGTCGTGAGTTCCTTCCTCACATGGGGCACCAAAAAGTATGTCCAAGTTTAGGACAAATTTGGGGAAAAAGAGCTCCAAAGGCCCCCCCCCCCCTTTTCTTTTTTACAATTCCTTCCTTCACTGAGCTCAGAAAGAATTGTTCTTCAGGTGAAAATGGAAAAAACTTTTTTTATGAACAAAAATACAAAAGAAACACTCCCCAACCCAAAGCCAGATGAGACGAACCCGGCCGGTCCTCGCCGGGGAGGGTGGCAGAGCCTCCCAAGCCGACCTCCAGCAGTGGTTCCCGAAGTCCAGATCCTCGTCCTCCGGAGTCGGTGCAAATCCCTGGAGCAGGGAGAAGGGAGAGAGGGGGAGGGGCAGCTGGGAGCAGGCCAAAGCAAGCCCAAGACAAGCAAAAGCGAGCCCAAGACAAGCAAAAGCAAACCCAAGACAAGCCAAAACAAGAGCACAGGCAAAACAGCTGGGAGGAAAGGGGAAAAAACGGTCAAAGCAGCTGGGGGAGGGGGGTGCAGCTGAACAGACGGCAGAGAGCAAGACACAGCCCAAGACTGAAGCGCAGCAGCAGCCAGCCAGAAAAAACACCAGCCTAGATAAAACAGCCTGAGGGAGGGGCCGGCAGCTGCATGGGGGAAGCAAGGAGAGGAGCCAGTCTAAACATCAACCCATAACAATACATTCCTGAAATAATGTATAGTCTTATTATCAGGAAGAGGACATACAAGAAGAATGATTTTTTGGTTTTTTTGTTTTTTTTTTTAACCAGAATGTGAGCAGTCATAAAAAAATTTGGGCAAAGAAGCCTTTGGACCTAGTCCAGTGTGTTGACCCAGGGGTGTGCAACTGGAGAAACATAATCTCCTATTGGATACTCCTGTTAAATATCCTAATTAACCAACATTAATACATTGTTGTAATTGGGGATCAGGTGTTCCCCATTCCCCTGGGACACCTGGAAGGTTCCAATAAAGATCTGTTTTTTACTTTACCATTCTAACACTTGCAAGGGTTTTTATCTCTTTTGTTTATAGACAACAGAAGGATGAGAGAAGCAAAACAGGAATTGTAATCCCAGAATCACAGAACATTCTGAGTTGAAAGGGACACACAGTATCACCAAAGTAATGTTTGAACATTTACAGAGACTCCAGAACTGTAACTTTGGGTGGTCAGTCTCTCTGCTGGCAGCCTCCCAAAGGGCCTTCAGCCACTCCTCAGCCCTGGGCAGCACCAGCATCTCCTTCGCAGGGCCCAGCAGGGCTCTCCTGAGCTGCCCTTGCCCACCTGCAGGCAGACCCTGCCCCAGCCAGGGCCCTGCAGACAGGCAGATTTCTGTAGGGCTGGGCGAGGGCACAGAGAGTGAGATGGGCTCTGTGAGCCTGTCAGGGACAGGGCAGCTCTCAGGAGGGAAATGTCCAGGCCCAGGGACATGCTCAGGGTAGGAGAGGGGGCTGAACAGAGCAATGCTGGGGGCAGGAGGGCACTGTTGGTGTGTGGGAGGTGCTGTGCACAGCTGGGTACGGGAACACTGCCCTGAGTGCCCGGCTGTCTCTGCCCTGCCCTCCTGGCACAGCACCACAAAATCTTCTCATTTCTGCACTCCTCTGATATTGTCATTGTTATCTGCTGCCCTCAGGAAGGCTCTGGGATTGAAGCACTGAGTCAGGCACTGCCCTTGGGATTCCTGCCAGGCAGGGGTGTCTATGGCAATGGAGTCTTCAAGCTTCCCTGGGACCTGTGGGGCTGTGGGCAAAGCAGTCCATGGGAAATGGGAATGAGCTGAGCCCCCTCCCTGAGATTCCATCATGGGCACACCTGGGGCTCTCCTTGCTGTGTCCTTCCAAGCTCTGAGCTGCCCTCCTGGGTGCAAATCTGTGCCAGAGCCTCTCAGAGTTCCCTGAGTGTCCCATGGGGAAATGCAGAGATGCCAAGCTGAGGAAATTCTCTTGGGTTTGCCAAGGGAACGGTGAGTGTTCTTGGCAGAAGGGGGTACTGAGGTCTTGCTCAGAGACCATTAGAGAAGGTCAGCCATTCAGGGGTTCCTCTGCTTTCAGCAGGGTTTGGTTATCCCAGGGTGACACGGAAGTGTGATTGTGCTCTGATTCCAGCCAAAAGCAAACCCAGGGCAGTTGAGAACAAGCTCATCCAGCTCCTCACCTTACCCTGAGCCACAGGAAATCTTCTCCCTCTCACATCTCTCACTGGCAAACTGTGAGTGCAGCAGAAATGCTGGGGATTTCTATCCTCAGAGAACCAGCAATCATGTGTGGGTAGGGAAACAAATCCTAATATCAACTCCTGCTATCCTTTTGATTTGTGAATGCAGAAGCTACCAAGTCGTTCTGCATAAGGAGTGAATCCACAGGCAAATCCTAAATATCCAGCCTTGTCCCTCTGCCACACAGCCATAAACCCAGGGCAGCAGGACAGGGATGGCTCCTCGAGAGCCTCTGTGCAACAGCCTGGCTGCTCCTGGCACACTCAGACAACACAACTTGAGCTCAGTCAGTGACCTGGATGAAGGTTTTCCCAGAGCAGGAACCAAGGGTGGGTGAGCCACAGTAGGAATCTACAGAGAATGGTGCAGGTTTGGCTCAAAGCAGCCTCAGCTGACTTGTCACTGTCCTTTATCCATGAACAGGTCCCCATATCCAGTCACAGCAAATGTCCAACAGCAGCTCCATCAGCCACTTCCTCCTGCTGCCATTGGCAGACACGCGGCAGCTGCAGCTCCTGCACTTCTGCCTCTTCCTGGGCATCTCCCTGGCTGCCCTCCTGGCCAATGGCCTCATCATCAGCGCCCGTAGCCTGCGGCCACCACCTGCACACGCCCATGTTCTTCTTCCTGCTCAACCTGTCCCTCAGCGACCTGGGCTGCATCTGCACCACTGTGCCCAAAGCCATGCACAATTCCCTCTGGGACACCAGGAACATCTCCTATGAAGGATGTGCTGCATAGGCTTTTTTCTTTGTGTTCTTCCTTGGAACAGAATATTTCCTGCTCACTGTCATGTGCTACGACCGCTACGTGTCCATCTGCAAACCCCTGCACTACAGGACCCTCCTGGGCAGCAGAGCTTGTGCCCACATGGCAGCAGCTGCCTGGTCCAGTGGCTTTCTCAATGCTCTGCTGCACACAGGCAATACATTTTCCCTGCCCCTGTGCCATAGCAATGTCCTGGACCAGTTCTTCTTTGAAATCCCACAGATCCTCAAGCTCATTTGCTCAAATTCCATCCTCAGGGAACTTGGGCTTATTGCTGTTGGTGCCTGTTTAACTTCTGGATGTTTTGTGTTCATTGTTTTCAGTTATGTGCAGATCTTCAGGGCTGTGCTGAGGATCCCCTCTGAGCAGGGACGGCACAAAGCCTTTTCCACCTGCCTCCCTCACCTGGCTGTGGTCTCACTGTTCTTCAGCACTGCCACGTTGGCCTACCTGAAGACTCCCTCCATCTCCTCCCCATCCCTGGATCTGGTAGTGTCGGTTCTGTATTCGGTGGTTCCTCCAGCCCTGAACCCCCTCATCTACAGCCTGAGGAACCAGGAACTCAAGGCTGCAGTGTGGACACTGATGACTGGATGTTTTAAGGAACATTAAACTACTGGCCAATCTTGAAAATTACTTGTAATAAAAGTCATATTTGATAGTTCTTATTGGTTAAATTTTGGAGAATCGTTTTCTTTATTTTTCTTCTTTAATATTGTCCACAAAGAAAAACCATTACTTGTTCGATCTCTCATTTTATTTCTCTCCATCTTTGGTGTGGCTGTAGACTGCCTTAATGAGGGTCCATCCTCCTGGTAGGCTTTAAATGAATTCAAGATCTCCCAGCAAAATTTTCTCCAGAAATGCCCCTTCTGTTCCCTTCTCTGGAGCTGCAGCAGCAGTCTGTGTGCAGAGCTGGGGCAGATCAGCACTGACACAGCAGCTGTGCCCAGCAGTAGCAGCAGCACTTGGTGTTGCCAGTGCTGCTCCCGTGCCACTGCCCCGCTGCCCTCCTGCTCCTCGTGTTGCTGCAGGGCCTGAGTGCTCTTGGAGCTGGGCACAGCCCTGGGGGTGGCAGTGCCAGGGCTGCAGCAGGGACAGGCCATGGGCACTGCTGGGACAGCGCTGATGCCTCAGGGCAGGACCTGAGAGCTCCAGGCTCCTTGGCCAGGCTCTCTCCAGAACACTTGGCCAGGCCAGTGCTGAGCAGAGAAAACCCCCGTGAGCAGCCCCAAGCTGGCTGTGGGCAGGCTGGGGGCAAACAGCATGGCTGGTGCTCTGCCAGGTCCCTGCAAGGGGGAGACCTTGGCAAGGAACAGCAGAGCAGGGGCTGATCCATCCCCACTGCTCTGGACAGCCCAGGGCAGCATCCCAGAGCGTCCTCATGCACCTGCCAACAGCATCCCCCCTCTGCAGCCCTGGCCTCTCCCCCAGCTCACACAGGTGCTGCATCCTTGCAGGTACAGACACGACAGCACTGGCTCAGGAGCCCCTGTTTGCACTGCACAGAGCAAGTGTCAGCACCCCCATGGTGCTACTGTGGGGAGGTGGAGCTGAGTGAGCACAAATGCCATCAGCCCTTGGGGCCAGCAGGGGCTGGGGGATGGGAGGGAAACCATTTGGGTTACTCGTGGCCTCTGAAGTGAGGCAGAAAGTTTGTTTCCATGAGCTGTGAGTTTCCTGTCCCACTGCAGATGTTGTTGCTCAGAGCCAGGGATGCCTGGCAGCCACTCCCAAATTACCCTGAGCACTTCCTGTGCTTCACCTTTGCTTTTTTTCCTCTATCTGGGTAAAAATTTCTTCCTCTTTTACATCCCTGCCCCCTCCCCTGCAAACAATTCATGCCTGTTTGCCTTTCCTCTCTGGCCCAACTCCTCATTTCAGTTCCTGAGTTGGCACCATGGGAACATCCCTTGGGAAGCAGGATCATCCTACAAGTGCTTCAGGAATTGTCTGCAGGGTCTTGCAGTGCCTCATGCTGCTCCCTTGACACAGGCACCACAGGCCAGGGGGGCACATCTGGGCTGCTGTGTCTGGGTGTGGGCTCCCTGTTCTGGGCAGTGAGGAGGGGCTGGAGAGGCTCTGCAGGATTGGCAGGATGGGCTTTGGGGCTGTGAGGAGAAGCTGAGGGACCTGGGTTGCTGGACCTTCTGAAGAGGAGGCCCAGGGCTCATCCTGCAACTGTTCCAAAGATGGTTTCAGAGCATTAGAATCAGCCAAGTTTGAAAAGACCTTGGAGATTGTCAAGTCCAACCTGTGCCTTGACATTACCTTGTCTTTCCTGCACCTCCTCTTCTCCAAAATAAACATCCCCAGTTCCCTCAGACACTCCTCACAGGACTTGTGTTCCAGACCCCTCACCAGCCTTGGTGCCCTTCTCTGGACATGCTCCAGCCTTCCATGTCCTTCCTAAATTGGGGGCCCAAGAGCTGCACACAGCACTCGAGGTGATGCCCAACCAGTGCGGAGTACATGGGAAGAATCACTGCCCTGCTCCTGCTGGCCACACCATTCCTGATTCAGGCCAGATGCCATTGGCCTTCTTGGCTACCTGGGCACTCTGATGGCTCATGTCCAGCCTGCTGTCCATCAGTGCCCCCAGGAATCTTTCTGCCTGGTTCTGTCCAGCCACTCTGTCCCCAGCCTGAAGCACTGCAGGGGTTGTTGTGGCCAAAGTGCAGGACCTGGCATCTGGTCTTGTTAAACTTCACCTTGTTGGATTTGGGCCCTGGAACCAGCCTGCCCAGATCTCTCTGCAGAGCCCTCCTACCCTGCAGCAGATGACATCTCTCAGCCAACTTGCTGTCTCCACAGTTCCATGAGGCCCTGCAACGTCACAGTGGTCTCCATGATTCCATGAGGCTTCCCAGGGTCACAATGTCCCTTTGGTTCCCTGGGACTCCTTTGTGTCACAAAGTTCCTTGGATCCTTGGGCCCCACAGTGTCACAATGGCACCTGGATCCCCCAAGGCCATGCAATGTCATAATGGATCCTTGGTTCCATGAGGTCTCACAGTGCAGCAATGCTCTCCTTGGTTCCACAGTGTCACAATGGCCACTTTGTCCCAAGGGGCATCATGGTGTCAGACATGTTTCCTTCATTCCAGGAGTCCCTGAGGAGCAGCACTGGACCCTTGGTCCCATGGGGCCCTGCAGTGTCACAATGGCCTCATCATTACACGAGGTCCTGCTCTGCCACAATGCTCTGCATGGTCCCACAAGGCCCTGCAGTGTCACAGTGGCCTCTTGACTCTGTGGTGCCATGTTGTACACAGTGTCACTCTGGTCCTCTCAGTTCCACGAGGCCCTGCAGTGTCACAATGGCCCCTTGCTTCCCCAGGGCCCTGCAGAGTCACAATCATCACAGAATCACCCAGGCTGCAAAAGACCTTGGAGAGCATCAAGTCCAACCTCTGACCCAACAGCACCTTCTCACCCAGTCCATGGCACTCAGTCCCACATTCAGTCTATTCTGAAACATCTCCAGGTACAGTGACTCACCTACCTCTCTGGGCAGCCCATTCCAATGCCCAATCACCCCCATCACTGACCACACCCACTGCCCCGACACTGAGGCCCACATCCCACTGAACACACCATTGACCACTCAACAGACCACACCTCACTGACCACACCTACTAATCACACCCCACTGACCACCACAAGGACCACTGCCCACTGGCCCCAACCACTGATCACACCTACTGACCACCCCACTGACCAGACCAAATGGTCATCCCACTGACCACAATGCAATGACCACCCAAGTGACCACACCCCCACTGATCACCCTCACTGCCCACAAAGACCACACCAAGTGACCATCCCTCACTGACCAAACCCACCAACCACACCCACTGCTCACACCCACTGACCACACCAATGACCACATCCCCGATCACCCAACTGACAATCCTCACCCGTTACCCAATTGACCACATTCACTGACCACACCCACTGACCACAGCTAGTGACTACACCCACTGACCACACAAACCATCACCACTAACCACACTCCAGTAACTGCAGCCCACTGAGCACACCCACTGCCTACACACCACTGTCCACACCCTTTCCCAAAAAAGTGACCACATCCCATCGACCACACCCACTGACTACACCCACCCTTCACCCTAACTAACCACAACCAGTGACCACACCCCTCTGACCACACCCACTATGAAGACACCAATGACTACACCTCACTGACCACATGTAAGAGTTGGTCCAAAGTTTTCTGATCTGCCTCATGACCATCATCAGGGACTGGGGCCTGAGATTGCACCCCTTGCCCTGTCCCGAAGCTCCGGCCTGGCCCAGGTGGATGCTTGCGGGCCAAGGACTGTTTGTAGCTGTGCCTGGTGCTTGTCATGGTGCTGCAGGGTGCTGGTTATTGCACCCTGTCCCTGCTCCTGCGTCCTGGGGCTACGATCTCCACACACAATAGTCCATAAATCTTCCCACCTTTTGGTCAGAGGCCACTCGCTTTGGAAAAGGACTATAAAAAGTAGCTTTCCTGAAAAGACTTTGAGAACTCTGTTGGTAGCTATATCCCATCCTTTCTCCCTCTCTCTCTCCCTCTCTCAAAACTTGATTGTTAGCACACAATAAACTGTATTACTGCTTTCTGCTAAACAAACCTGAGTCTCTTGCTTTTGTCTTTTGCACCCTGGGGTTGAACGAACCATCACGACTCCCACTCGGGTTGAGTGGATCGTGACACTCCTGGGCCAAGGCCCCCTGAGCTGACCAGGAGCCCAGACCTCCACTCCCAATGCCGGGGCTCTGCACAAAAGTGTCCATGCCAAACAGGTCAGCGAGTTTCCCTGGGAACAGAGGCACCCATGCTGGGTGGGACTGTTGATCTGATGGGGGGTAGAAAGTGTCTGCAGAGACACCTGGACAGGCTGGATCATGGGCTGAGGCCACCTGTATAAGGTTCAACAAGATGAAGTGCCCCATGCTGCACTTCGGCCACAACAGCCATGGGAGGCTACAGGCTGGGGGCAGAGTGGCTGGAAAGCCACCCAGCAGAAAAGGTCCTGGGGTGCTGTTTGGCATTGGCTGAATGTGAGCCAGCGAGTGCCCAGGTGGCCAAGAGCATCCTGTCCTGGATATGCTTTAGTGGTGGCCTTGGCAGTGTTAGCAGCCTCAGGTTATTAGAGAGATTCTCTGGTCTTGAAAGGGTTTTCCAGTGGAAACAGTTCTGCAGCTCTAAACCTCCATTCCTTGTTTTCAAGGATGCAGTCCTAAATAGACCTGCATTTGTGTTTTTGAGGAATTTAGCATCTCCCTTTCCTTGAAAGTAAAGGAAACCAGGCTTTAAATGCTCTTAAAATATTTTCATTCCTTGATCTTCAGCTCTGCATTTGAATTGAGGTGCTTTTGTACAGAAAAGTTGGACCATGAGATAAATGCAGGCAATTCAGCTGCATGGCACTTGTTTGATCTGCTTTTCTGCTTCCTTTCCCCATGTGTAGCAAATTTGGGAGTATTTGTCTTGTGCTTTGAGTTCTGACTCAGACTTGCTCACAGACGTGTTGTAAAATCTTATATACTCCTTTTTCTTGAAAAAATCTAGCTAGAGACAAGGCTTTCAAACCAGCCGTTTGCTTGTGTCTCCACAGAAAGAGGGCCTGTCCTGGTTTGGGACAAAATTAGGGGAAAAACTCCTCCAAAGGAGAGCCCCCCAGAAAACAAACCCCCCCAGAACACCTCACGCTACGGGGTTCGAGAAAGAACTTCCTCTGAGGGAAATGTGGAAAAAACTTGTTTATTTTATCAAACACACTAAGAGAAACACTCCCTAACACCAAGATAAAAACCAGCCAGGTATGGCAAAGGAATTTGTCACCCATCTGAGTAGGTGTAACTCCCAGAGTGGCTCCGATGTCGGCGAGGGCAGGAACATTTATGTCCAGAATTTTCTTGATGTTTTCAGATTGGGTGATATTTCCTAGCTAATGAGGAAAGAAAAATGCAAAAAAGCCAAGAGAAAGCAGGGAGGAAAGGGGGAGGGAAAGGGAAAGCAGCCGAGCAAGCAGCAGCAGCTACAAGCGGCAAAGCAGCGAAAGCCAGAGGGAGGGGGTGGGGGGGGTGGGAACCAGCAGGGAGGAGCACAGCAGCCCCCAGCCAGTGGCAGCCGATGGGGGAGGGCACAGGTGAGCCACTAGCTAAAACAAACCTTCTAAACATGGACAGCACACGATTTGGGGATAACATCAACCCAGGACAGGGCCAAAGTGGGTGTCAGCAAGACACATGAAGCCATATCGGTGTCAAATGAAAGCAGATACCAACCCTGAAGCTGAGGTTTGGCAAACCAACAAGAGGGTCTGGGGATGGGGGAAAGGGGTTTGGAAGATTTGGCTTAGGTGGGGTCTTCTCACTTGGGATATTTTAGGAGCTGCCCCACGGTGTCATGAGGGGCTGTAAGCTCATACCTGAGACATCTGCTGGGCTGCAAATCAGCACCACGATGAAGATCTGCCTACCTTCTGCAGCTGTTCTTGCTGCTACGAGAGGATTCCAGCTGCCACTGCCGCCTTCTTTGCTGCAGGCACTTGGTGCCAAGGGCGAGTGGGCAGGGGTAAACCGCTCACATTTTTCCTTGTGGTGCCAAGGCCGCCATGGCCCCTGCGGGGCTCAAGCTGGCACTGGGGCGCCCTCTGCTGGCCGGGAGTGCTCTCTGCAGTGCCCCCTGCTGGCTGTGGCCTGAACTACGCCAAAGGTGAACAAACAGCCCTGAGTGGGTTGGAAATATCTGTTCTTGTCTTGCTGTGTGTTCTGTTATATTCTAAAAACATCCTAGAATTAATCTGTTATTTATTTTCTTTCAGTTTTGCCTGGAGGCCCCATAATTCTCACAGGTATAACATTATGAATTATTTCCATTCCAGGAAAGTTCCTGCTTCCCTTGGTAAATGTTTCTCTTTTAAACCAAGACAGTTTCCAACTTCTGGGATCCAATGTGGATGGGGCAAACACTCCAAGAGAAGATAGGGTAACACACTAGGCCATTTCATGCTCTGCCTTTTAAGACCTTGGGCCACCAAGGGCCCTCTCCCAAGGTGGGACTCCTGATCCCTTGGCCACTCAGGAGCTGGGTTTGGCAGAGTGTCCCACTGCCCCCAGTGTGCCATGGCTGACAGACTGACATACACAGGGCCCTGTGTTACCAAAAGCAAGGCCTGACCCAGCCCTGCCACACAGAGGTGATCCAAAATCTTTCGAGACATCCAACTTCTCCTGTCCCTGACACCCCATGCTGTGCCATGGCCTGATCCGCATTGCCCTGGAAAAAGGGAAGCTGCAGGACCCCAGGGCCTTTGTGACATCATTGTGTGGGGAACATGACACAGGAGGGGTTTGAGACGGGAGAGAAAGAATCCAGAGCACTGGTTTATAGTGGCAGTCCAAAATTCGAGAATCCCATTCATACAGACCAACAGAGCTGAATAAAGAAACACCATCACTGCCTGTTGAACCAAAAGGTGCATTTTGGTGCCAATAAGAGGGAAATGAGTCCTGTGTATCCCAGGTACTGAGAAAAGAGATGAGGAGCCGTGGGTGTACTGGGAGTGCTGAGAGGGGCATTGCAGAGACACTGGGAGTACAGGGGTACTAGGAGGGAGAATGGGAACTGTCTGGATGTACTGGGAGCAATGGAGAGGCACTGGGAGGGGAAATAGGGAGCCCTTGGGGGTACTGGGAGCACAGTGGGGGGGAGGGAATGGGTAAGTGTTTGATGGTTCTAGGAGCACTTGGATGTGGAATGGGGAGCCACTGGTGGTAGGGGAAGAGGAGTGGGGAATCCCATAAGGGTTTAGTGGGCATGGGGAGTTCTGGGTGCCCTGGGCAGGCTCACATGCGACCCACCATTGCGCCCATTGACCGGTGAGTGTTGGGCATCCATGGGAGCAGTCAGAGGACAAACAACTAGGGTTGCCCATGGGTTGGGTCCCCATCTGCCAACACTGCCCCAGGGCTCCCAGTCCCTGCTGTGCCTCGAGTGCCACAGCACATTCCCGTACATGTCCCCGCATCCCCCCGGTCGCCCATGGGTCACTGGCAGCTCTGCATAGGTCACCTGGGGATCCTGGAGTGTGGTGGCATGGGGGGACACTGTGAGAGACACTGGCTGTGGCATCTGGGCAGGGGGACACTAATGGGAGACGTGTCCCTCTGCATGTGTCCCAGCCCAGACTGACCCCCCATCTGCTTGGTGCTCATGACATGAGGCTGGGGGCTACAGGGGGCTGGCGGTGCTGAGGCAGCTGAAATTGAGGGAGGAATCCTGGGTGGGCTCAGGGGCACCCTCCAGCACCAAGACAGGCTTGAGCTCTGGGAAGGAGATAGGGATGGGAACTGTGACAATGATTCCACTGAAAAGTGGCTTTGAGGGTGTCAAGATATTCGAATTCAATCTGTGGGTGTGCTCACTGTGCACTGTCACTGTCACCAGTGCTGACTGTGACATTCCTGACACCACCCAGCCCCTGCAGTGGTAGCGGCCACTGTTGTGCAGCAGCAGGGTAGGCAGGGACAGTTCGGTGCCCTGAGGGGACGAGTTCCCTCTCATCCTTGTAAAATCGCACCCTGCTGACAGGGTTGTCCTGCCAGTCCCAGCAGCGTAGTGTCACTGTGTCTCCCTCCAGCAGTGCCCGTGCTGGCACCTGCAGCACCAGCGGCTCTGTGGGACAGGAGGGTCCCATCACACTGAGGAGCCCGAGACAGGTCCAGAGTGGGTGCTCATGGCACTGGGGACATCTGGGTGGAATGTCAACTGCACGGGAGGGTCTCAGGGACACCAGGAGCAGCCCTGTGGCACAGCTATCACCACAGTTGTCCCACCACATTGGGATTGCACTGGGATCCACTGGGATGTCCCTGTGTGCAGGGGACAGGCTCTTGCCACTCGAGGGGTGTGCAGCCACCCACAGAGTGGAGCCCACCCAGACCTATTAGGTAACCACCCTGAGCATTTCACATTCTCCCTCATCATCTGACACCCTCACAGGGGAGCTGATCCCGGCCCTGGTTCTGTCACATGTGTAGGTGCCATGCTCAGTGACAGGGAAGCTAACGCATCCCTCCTGCCCCCAGCGCTGCCCGTCCTTGTACCAGGTGGTGGCACCGGCGGTTCCCGAGCCCTGGCAGGTCAGTGTCACCTGGTCCCACAGAACCGCTGGCATCCAGAGGGGCTCCACCAGGAGCTTGGTGTCCTGGACACCTGCGGGTGACAGGGGACACCAGCCTGCCAGGGCCACCACGGGACTGGGGACAGCGAGGCAAGGACATGACATCCCCTTAGGACTCACCAGCGAGGCCGAGAGTCTGGGCTGGACTGGAGAAGGGACAGGGCTGTGTGGGGGTGGCACTGTGGGGAGAGTGGCACCCAGGATAAGAGTGGGGCTGTCCTCAAAATGTCCCCTTGAGGACACCCTTTTCGTAGGAATATGCATGGTCCCCAACAGTCGGCAGAGGCTACCACGGTAGAGCTCTGTTTCACACATCTGGGTTGCATGGGCACCTCTGGAATGGGGTCAATGTGGCCATCTCGTGCTGTCACAGGTCACCCCCACCAGCCCTGTGGGCACCTCCTCATGATGTATCCCCTCTGTCCCTTTCCCCAGAGCTGCCCCACCTCCATGCAGCCAAACCCCACATAATTGTCTTTGAATGTCTGTCCCCCATCACTGTCTCCACATCCCTCTGCCACATTCCAGTTCTATTTTTCTTGTCCTCAGAGCCATCCCAAAAACCTGGCTACACAGAGAGGTTACTGGCTTTATTCCCCACTGTCTCTGCTGGCCTTGGGAATCTCAGGGGACCCCACAGCCCCCCTGTGACCCCTCCCCACTGCTCTCTGCCTCACCAGGGCCCATCCCCAGGCAGTCAGGCCCGTGCCCAGGGCACTCACACCACAGGAGCAGCACCACCTTCCCAGACATCCCGGTGTCCCTGGCCATGGGCACTGGCTGTCACTCGCTGTTGTGGCCACCTGTCCCCTGGCTGGCGGCTCTTGGGATGAAGGGACAGGAAGCAAGATCACGTCTCGTCCTCATGTGTAGGTGACTCATGGTGGGGCAGGGGTGTGGAGAGGATGGGGGCAGGGTGGAGACCTTGTGGGATATTGAGGTGGTAGGGACAGAGTTTTGCTAGAATTTGGAATCTGAGGAGGTGCAGGGAGCCAAGGATATGTCCATGGGACTGGGGTGGCAGGGGTGGAAGTTCTATGGGGATGGGGGTACCATGTGTTGGGTGAATTCAGACTCAGGGATGAGGGTCCCAGAACTCCATGTCCTCCAGGGATTTGTGATTGTGGGATGGATCCCAAGAATGGGGGTGCCACAGGAATGGGAGTCCTGGGGCATGGCAGTCCTGGGGAATGGCAGTCCCAGGAAAGGAGGGACATAAGGAATGGGGGTCCCTTGGTTAATTTTATGGTGGAAAGGAGTTACCAGGGATGGGCAGAGGCTGGGCAGGCCTGTGGATCACAGCTCCTTCTCTGGGTGCATCAGATTTTGGGGTAACCCGGGGCCAAGCACAGAACCCAAAAGTGCTGATGGTTTGGGGGAAGCACCCCAGGCAGATTCCGAGAGGCTCTGCATCTGTGCCCCCTACACACACCCCAGAGGCTTTTTCCTCCCTTAATTTTCCTCCTTTAATCCCTCAATTTTACAACCTCCAGTTGGTGCCTTGATGATCCTGGGGGGAATCTGAGCAGGAAACAGTTTGGGGCAATTCCAGGGTCGGGGAGCAGGGTGAGGGGTCAGCAGGGTTGATTGGGGGATGGGGGCGTCTGTTTGTGCCTTCCCCAAGACTTTCATTTTCTCTCTCCTGCAGCAGGAGGAAGAGGCCGTTTGTGCTGAGAGTCACACCGGGGCAGGTTCTGCCCTGGGGATACTTTCAGGGGTTCCTGTCCCTGTTCAGGAGTGCCCCTCTTCTGGGGGTGACACCTCCTGGGGGGAGGGATCCTGTCCCACATGCCAGCCTGGGGATCCCCAGAGCCACCCAACTGTGGGGAACACAGACCCAGAGCCCTTAAGAATCTACCTGGAGTGGCCTCCCAGGCCACCAACACATTGGGTTAGCTGTGCTAGGCCCTGACTCACCCCAAAATATAAGGCATCCTTTGAAAGGACTGTGACTCATGGACCAGCCCAGCCACTGCCCATCCCTGGCATGCCCATTCCCCTGGAAATCCAACCATGGGACTTCCATTCTTTATGTCCCCTGTTGCCTGGGACCAACATCCAAGGACTACCATTCCCCAGGATCCCAATGGCCCAGGACTCCCAATGCCAACCAACGCTCTACCTGAGATTCCAGCCCATACATTTCCCCTTCCCTCAGAACCTTGATTCCCACAGCTCCCTCCCTTTCCATGGTACCTCCCATTCCCTCACCACCCTAATCCCTGGGAAACCCATCCAGGACCCCAAATCCCAGGTGCTCACATTCCCCTGTGTCATGATCCGCTCAACCCAAGCGGGAGTTGCGATGGTTCATTCAACCCCAGGGTACAAAAGACAAAGGCAAGAGACGCAGGTTAGTTCAGCAGAAAGCAGTAATGCAGTTTATTCCATGCTAACAATTAAGTTTTGCGATGGAAGAGAGAGAGAGAGAGACGGTGAGAGGGAGAAAGAATGGGATACAGCTACCAACAAACGGGACGCATCCTTGTGGTCGTCCGACGAGACGCATCTTCAATCCTTTGGGGAGAAAGAGATCTTGAAGTCTCTTTAGGAAAGTCACTTTTTTTAGTCCTTTTCCAAAGCGAGTGGCCTCTGGCCAAAAGATGGGGAGATTTATGGACTATTGTATGCAGAGATCATTGCTCCAAGAAACAGAGGCAGGAACAGGCTGCTACAGTTCGAGAGCAGCGTACCATGGCGAGCACCAGGCACAGCTACAAACAGTCCCTGGCAAGCATCCACCTCAGCCAGGCCAGAACTCCTGAGTGATAGAAGAGTGATAGGAGCAGTTCTGGGGTCTTAGTATTTGATGATGGTCATGAGGCAGATCAGAGAATCTTTGAACTGACCCTTACACCCTGGGAAGAGCCATCCCTGAATGCTCCCACACCTGTGGACCCCCATTCCCACTGCACCACTGTCCATGGTGACTCCCGCTCCTCGTGACCTCCATTCCCAAGCCTCCCCATCCTTGGAGCCCCTCATTCCTCCAGACACACATCCCTGGCTCTCCAAACCCTCTGAGCCCCCCACTCCTGGGAACTCCATGTCCCACATTGTGCCATGCAGCATGTCCTGCCCACAGCCTGTACCAGGCTTGTGGCCACCCCTCCCCCATCATGTGCCATCTACAAAATGAGATGAGACCTGAACTCGCTTCCTGTCCCTTCCTCCCAAGAGCCGCCAGCCAGGGGACAGGTGGCCCCAGCAGCGAGTGACAGCCAGTGCCCATGGCCGGGGACACCGGGATGGCAGGGAAGGTGGCGCTGCTCCTGTGGGGTGAGTGCCTGACTGCCTGGGGATGGGCTCTGGTGAGGCAGAGAGCAGTGGGGAGGGGTCACAGGGGGGCTGTGGGGTCCCCTGAAGCCCCCAAGGCCGGCAGAGCCAGGGCATGGGCATGGACCTCAGTGTGACCAGAGTCAAGGAATAGCCATGGGGACAGGAATAGGGGAACAGGAACAGGGGAACTGGAATGTGGGGTTGGGAACACCAGGATAGAGATATGGGGACAGAATGTGGCAAAAAGGAATCTAGGGCCTGGGGCAGCTATGGGGACAGGGAGACGGGGATGCAGGGACAGGGACAAGGGCCACATCCCATGCAGATGGGGCATGGGGACAGGTGCCATGGGAATGGGATCACAGACACAGGATCATGGGGATGTGGCCCTGGGGACAGGTGCTGTAGGGCTGGGAGAGGTGACCTGTGCACTCATGGGGTGTCCACAGTGTCCCCATGTCCTGCCTCAGCCCAGGGTCACTGAGGTGTCCCTGTCCTCAAAACCTCCATGCTACACCAGTTTTCCTGTGGGGACAGGTTGGGGACAGACACCACAAGTTTCCCCAAATTCTGCTGTCCCTGCAGGGCCACCCCAACCCAGCCCTGTCCCTTCTCCCTTCCAGCCCAGACTCTTGGCCTCGCTGGTGAGTCCTTGGGGGATGCCATGTCCCTGCCCTCCTGTCCCCAGCCCCGTGGTGGCCCTGGCAGACTGGTGTCCCCTGTCACCTGCAGGTGCCCAGAGCACCCAGCTCTTGGTGGAGCCCCCCTGGACGCCAGCGGTGCTGTGGGACTGGGTGACACTGACCTGCCAGGGCTCGCGGACCACCGAGGACACCACCTGGTACAAGGACGGACGGTGCTGGGGCCAGGAGGGCCCAACCACTGCAGTGTCACCAAGAGAGGGATCTACACATGTGAGAGACCCGACAGTGGGCTCAACCGTATCGTGAGGGTGTTAAATGATGAGGAGGGATGTGAAATGCTCAGAATGGTTCCCTGATAGGTCTGGGTGGGCTCCACTCAGCCCCTGTCACCTTCACCTGGCTGCATGATGGGAACGAGGTGTCCCGGGGTCCCATCCTGGAAGATTGGGGCCATCGATGTGGGACATTCGGGCACCTACCAGTGCGTGGCCGCCAACCAACTGGGACAGGACAGGCACCGCGTGTTCCGGGCACTCAGCCCAGAGCTGGCCCTGGAGGTGACACCGCAGGGAACAACTGGACAGCACTGGAGCACAGGTGCGGTCACACTGGGTCACCGGGATGTTCAGGACCCCGGGGTTCAGGGGTGACACCACTATGACCCTCTGTGTCCCCAGCAGTGGCTGTGAATGTTGGCAGGACCCTCCTGTACCTCTTCCTGCTCCTGTCTGTCATCGGGGGCTGTTGCTGGTGGAACTGCCGGGGTGGGTGACAGTGGGGGGCATGGGGTCCTGAAGAGAGGGGAAGCCCCCAGAGTGGGGGCAGAGATCAGGCAGCATCCAGGGCCCTGGTCTGGGGAAAACTGAGCCCACAGTGACCTCTGTCTGGGGGTCCTGTGGGATGTGGGGGAATTTGGAGGGTCTTCGTTGGTCTTCAGGGCATCCCTGGGTGTGATTAGAGGAACATTGTGGTGGCACTGGAGCTCTTGGAGGGTTTGGGGAGCTCTCGGAGGCCATGAAGGGATGTTCAGAGATATTTTTGGGATCCTGGGGGAGTTTGTGGGGGTGTCTCTCCTTGCCGGGCTTGGAGTACTGGGACTCAGAGAGTTTGGACACCAGAGGCTTTGGGGGCACTGTGGTGGTGCAGAAGTTCTGGGGGGTTTAAGGGTTCTTGGGGTGTCCAGGAGCAATCAGGGGTGTGGTGGGAATGTGGATTCCAGTGGGGATTTGGAAATCCCATGGGGGGGTTGGAGCCACCAAGTTCCCAGGAAGGGTCAGGGTTCCTGGGGTCCCCACGGTCACCCCCTCACTTCTTCATGCAGCCACCATGGAGCCCCAGGAGAAGTAAGTGGGGGGCTCCAACAGGAAGTCCCCTTTTCCCCTCCCAAGACACCACCCAGACATCCCCTTATTCCCATAGGCCTCACCGGGAGGAGGGGACGGTGCTGGACCCTCACACTGTGGGCACTGAGTGGGCAGGGGTTGAGTGTGGGGGGGAGAGGGACACATCACCCACAGGTGTCACCCCCACCCAGGCACTCCCACCAGGTGTCTCTCACAAGGTTTCTCCCCCAGGTGACCCATGTGGACCTGCCAGGGCCCCACGGGTGACAACAGGACCCCAGTGACATCTACAATGACATGCTGAGACGCTGTGGGCACTGGAGGTCCCTGCCCAAGGGCAACCCCCCGTGTGTCCCCCCAGCCACCCCAGATAGAGTGGGATGCCGGTCCTGCCCGGGGGGGGCCATGAATGGGAGGTCACATGTGGAGCTTCCCAGAGCTTTCTCTTCCAGTACTCCCTGTGCTCCCAGTACTGCCAGGGGCTCCTAATTCCCTCCCCCAATGTCACAGGACACAGAATTCTCATCCCTCTTATTTGACACAAAATGCAGATTTTGGTTTAAACCAGAAGAAATGGTTTCTGTTTGTTCAGCTCTGCCTGTGCAGCTCAGGGCAGAGGAGCATCCTGGTCAGATTGTTGAGCAGATCCTTGTTGTTGTCTTTGCAGCAGTTCTGGGGCTCTCTCAGTGCCTTGGGGGCAGGCACCAAATGATCAATTGCTGCATTTCCAGACTGGTTCCCTCACAGCTGCCCCTGCAGGGGGGGGTTTCCAGCCAGCCCTGCTCTGAAAACCATCAAAGGGCCTCACAGAGCCACTGCTTGGGCTCACACTGGCTTTTGTGCTTCTTGCAGGGCTGAGCAAACCACAGCCAGGCCTTTTTTGGCCACAGAAAGAATTCTCAACTTTGCAGCAGCTCGAAAGCTGTGAGAATCAAAGCCAAGGGGGTGGGGGGAGCCTCAGGTCCTGGCTGTCACCTGGGGCTGGCCAGGGCAGGGCTGGCCAATGCCCATCCCTGTGCACAGTGGCCAGGGTGAAAAGCTCCACAAAAACTTCTTGGCAGACAAAAAAACTTCTTGAGGGCAGAGCTGGAGGCAACTGAGCCCAAAAATATGCCAAATGTTGCCACAGCAGCACAAAAGCTTTGGCAGATGCAGCAGAGCTGTGTGTTTGTGCACAGGGATGGTCTAGCAGCACAGCAGAACTTCAGGAACCCCTGCCCTGATTGCAAGAGCTCATTAAGGTCTGCAGCACCAAGAGTAGAACAGGTGCATTTGCACAACCAGTTATAATTTCACCCCATTTTGTCCTCCCAAGTCACTGCTCCCAGCCTGGGCTGTTGCTGTGCTCCAGCTGCAGCTATAGAGCCGTTGAGGCTCTAGCTCTGCACCCGCTCCTCTTCCTCTCCCCCTTCCTTCTCCCTCCTCTGCCTCCTGCAGTTGCTGTGTCAGAACCAGCAGTGGCCCAGGAAGAGCAGCAGCTCCAAACATGCTCTGGAGCCCCTGAGGAGCCCTGGCAGTATCAGCAAGGAGCACCCACTTTCCTCAACATGCCAGGGGAATTCAACATTCCCAGAGCTGCTGTGCCAGGGCTGAAGGAGGAAAAGCGAGTGAGAGGCTGAGGGTTTTCAGGAATTGTGGTGGAAAGGCACACGAGGTGCTGCTGTGGGCCTGAGACCTTCCTGGGGTTGGGTGCTGCCTTCCTTGCATTGCCATCAGGGAGAGCGGTGGCGGGTGTTGCACAGGGTGTGTGCCTGGTCCGGGACACTGCTCCACTGCCACCGGGCACCAGGATCCAAGCTGTTGCCTTTGTCTCTTCTGCCCGGGCGCTGCCGGTGCTGGTGCCGGCACCGATTGGTCCAAAGCGTGAGTTTGCCAAAGGAGCGATTTGGGCTCGTCCCTACCACCAGAGTCCGCCACGGCCCCTGAGGGGTTGGAGCTGGCACTGGGGCGCCCCTTGCTGGGCAGGAGTGCTCCCTGCAGCGCTCCCTGCTGGCTGTGGCCATAACTTGCCCAAAGATGAACAAACAGCACTGAGCGAGTTGGAAATTTCTGTTCTTGTCTTGCTATTCGTTCCGTTCGGTTCTATAAATATCCTACTAATTAAGTGTTATTCTTTATCTTTCATTTTTGTCTGGAAGCCCCATAATTTTAACAGGGATTGGTTGGAGGGATTGCTGCTCTTTCCATTCCGTGAAGATTTCTGGTTTCTTTGGCAGACGTTCCTCTTTCAAACCAAGGCAGTTTCCAACTCCTGGGTTTCACCATGAATGGGGCAGACACTTGAAGAGAAGACACCGTCAGACACTTGACCACCTCAAGCTCTCCCTTTTAAGCTTTTTGGCAACCATAGGTCCCCCTCCAAAGGTGGGGCTCCTGGTCACTCAGCCACTCAGGAGCTGGGTTTGGCAGAGCGTCCCACTGTCCCCAGTGTGCCATCGCTGACAGACTGACTGAAACACGGGGCCCTGTGTCACCAAAAGCAAGGTGTGACCCAGCCCTGCCACGCACAGGTGTTCCAAAATGTCTCAAGACATCTCACTTCTCCTGTCCCTGACACCCCACCATGTGCCATGGCCTGATGCCCACTGCCCTGGAAAAGGAGAAGCCTCTGGAACACCCCCAGGGCCTCTGTGACATCATCATGTGGGGAATATGGCACAGGGGGGATTTGAGACAGGGGAGAAGGGAATCCAGAGCACTGGTTTCAGTGGCAGCCCAAAATTCAAGAATCCCATTCGTAAGACCTGTCAGAGCTGAAGAAAGAAACACCATCTCTGCCAGTTGAAGCAAAATGCTGCATTTTGGTGCCAATAAGTGGGCAACAAGTCCTGGGTTCCCCGGGCACTGGGAGGAGAGATGAGGAGTCGTGGGTCTACTGGGAGTGCTGAGAGGGGCATTGCAGAGGCACTGGGAGTACAGGGGTACTGGGAGAGAGAATGGGAACCACCTGGATGTACTGGGAGCAATGGAGAGGCACTGGGAGGGGAAATAGGGAGCCCGTGGGGGTACTGGGAGTGCAGTGGGGAGGGAATGGGGAAATGTATGAGGGTTCTGGGAGCACTTGGATGTGGAATGGGGAGCCATACATGCAAGTCGAATGGGGGTGAGGAAGCCCTTAATGTTTGTGGGGGCATGGGGAGCTTTAGTGTCTCTGTGCTGCTTCACCCATGACCCCCCACTTGTACCCTCCTATCCGTGAATGTTGGGCTCCAATGGGAGCAGTGGGGGACACACATGTGTGGCTACCACATGATGAGGTTCCCCCAATACCCCCAGTGCTCCCAATGCAACCAGTGCCCCCAGTCCCATCCATGCCCCGAATGTCACAGCACATTCCCATAGATGTCCCCAGTTTTCTTCTGTCGCCCATGGGTTGCTGGCAGCTCTGCGTAGGTCACCTGGGAATCCTGGAGTGTGGCAACACGGGGGGACACTGCGAGAGACACTGGCTGTGGCATCTGGGCAGGGGGACATTCATGGGTGACTTGTCCCTCTGTGTGTGTCCCAGCCCAGACTCACCCCCCGTCTGCTTGGTGCTCTCGATGTGGGTGTACAGCACCTCCCCCTCCTCCGGGGAAGCCGGGGGCTCTGGAGGGACCCTGAGGGAATAAAGGGGATGTGCGGGAGGGAATGGGAGGTCTTGGGAGTTGGGTTCAAAGGACAGAATGTGATTTGAGCCGCCCACTCACCTTCATTGCTGCTTCTTGTCATCTGCAAAGGAAAGAGGGGAGGGGTGAATGTGGGGTCCTCAGGGATCTGAAACCTCTCAGAAATTCTCAGACCTGACTGCACCATCAATATGCCCCAGCAACCATGAGCTTCCTTGGTGCCTGCAGAACCCCTGAACCACTCCAGTGCTCTGGATTTCCTCAGCCTCCAGAAGCTCAAGTCTGGCAGGGAGGGGTCCCTCCAAATTCCTCCAGGATCACTGAAAGATTCCCCCAAATGCTTGCAAGGCCAACACCACCCTAAATCCATCAGGTCCCTGAGCAAAGGTCCTGAGAGCACTCAGCGCAGCCCACATCAGAGGCTGTGGATGCCACCCCATTACCCCCACATTTAGGTGATCCCATAGATCTGCCGGGGCCCCCATTGTCCCCATTGTCACTCACTCATATTAATCCTCTGATGCCAGCCCACAGCTCCACCCACGAGCAGGACCAGAAAGAGGAGGCACCCACCAAGGCATGCAGCCACTGCTGGGGACAGAAGGGTCACATCAGGGTCACCTGTCACTGCAGAGGTCCTTCAATCCCAGTGACCCCATGTGACCTCACCTCTGTTCAAGTGTCCCTGTGGTGTCACAGGCACTGTGGGGACAGAGAAAGGGCTGAGGTCAGGAGGAAGGGGTGGCATGCTCTTGTGGGGGGATGAGGCAGTCTGCTTGGTGGCACCTGGAGACAGAGTGGCTCCTTCACCCCAGGACAGTGACCCCATGGTGCTGGGGTCATCATGTGGTGTGGTATGATGGCATGTGATGGTTGAGGGGTGCGGGATGAGGATGGGATGAGGATGAGGTGAGGGTGGGATGAGGGATGCTGTGTCCAAAAATGGGGATGGCCATCACTTGGGGGGGGGCATGGATTGGCGTGGGTGGGATGTGATGTGTGCTATGAGGGACATCAGCAGTGGCGTCTAACCCAGTGCCAAGGGACTCAGTGCCCTGGGAGGGTCACACTCAGTCGGGTAAATGTGACCTGATGTGGAGTGTGGGATGTGACAGCTGGGTTAGCGATGCACAGCTTGGATGTCCTGGGTGGGGACACCTGGAGCCAGATGGTCCCAGTTTCTCTGGTCTGTGACACCCAGTGGTGGAGGCTGTGAGCTGGGCTTGGCTGGGCTGGGACTGATGTGGGGGGGATGAGGTGGAATGGGAATGTGTGGAATTTGGGATGCTGTGGATAGGGTCACCCCCAGCCCAAGGGTCCTGCTCACCCAGGACTGTGACGTTCAGTGTGGGGCTCTCAACTACATTGTCCCCGTTGCTGACCTGGCACTGGTACTGGCTGCTGTCATTGTACCCGACATGCTGCAGCTCCAGGCCGAGGCCAGTGCTCAGCGGTGTCCCCGAGCCCCCTCGGTGCCAGAAGAAGGACAGGGAACCCGTCCCCATGGCCACCATGCAGCTCAGCACCAGACGGTCTCCAAGTGCAACCTGTCCCCCAGGGGGCGGCACCGACAGGGACACCCCCGAGAGCGGGACCCCTGCGAGGGGAAACAGGAGGGACTGGGGACGTGGGAGGTGTGGGGGAAACCAGGGAGCAGTGAGGGAATCAAGCAGAGGGAGGTTCAGAGAGGGGTGGGGGGATCCCAGTCAGGAAGAAGGTAGTTCAGAGACCGGGGAGGGACACATGGAAAAAGTTGAAGGGAAGATTATGGGGACCCAGAAAAGGATGGTGGGACCTGTGGACAATGGAGGGACCTCAGCAATGGGTAAAGGTAACTGGGAAAGCAATGCAGGGACACAGGGAGAGAGCTGGGCAGGGCAGCACACTGAGGGTTGAGCAGGGATGACATTTCAGAGGGCTGTGGGGGGTCCCCTTGCCCATCCCCGCACTCACTGTGCACCATGACACCGAACCGGGCACTGCTCTTCCGCACGGCCCCCCCCTCGGAGAGCACCCCGCAGCTGTAATTCCCCGACTGGGAGACCCCCACGGCGGGCACCAGCAGCTGTGGGGACCCCTGCAGGCTCCCCACAAACTGCCCATCCCGGTAGAAGCAGTACAGGAAGTGGGCTTGGGGCCGCAGGGGGCTGTGGTTGCTGAGGCAGCTGAGATTGAGGGGGGACCCCTCGGGGAGCATGGGGGGACCCTCCAACACCAGCACAGCGAAGAGCTCTGGGAATGAGATGGCAGTGAGAACTCTGAGTGACTCTGAGTCCACTGAGAAGTGGCTTTGGTGGTGTCAGGATATTGGTGTTCCAGCCATGGGTGTGCTCACCGTGCACTGTCACTGTCACCGGTGCTGACAGTGACATTCCTGAGGCCACCCAGACCCCGCAGCAGTAGCTGCCGCTGTTGTGGAGTTCCAGGGCAGAGCAGGTTGGGAGACCTCGTTGTCCCTGAGGGAGCCCACCAGTTCCTTCTCATCCTTATAAAACAGCACTCTGGTGACAGGCTGATCTCATCGGCCCCGGCAGCGCAGTGTCACCGTGTCCCCCTTCAGCAGTGCCCGTGCTGGCACCTGCAGCACCAGCGGCTCTGTGGGACAGGAGGGTCCCATCACTCTGAGGAGCCCCAGACAGGTCTATAGTGGGTGCCCATGGTACCGGGGACATCTGGGTGGAGTGTCCACTGTGCAGGAGGGTCTCAGGGCCAGCAGGAGAAGTCCTGTGGCACAGCTGTCCCCACGGGTGTCTCACCACACTGGGATACAATGGGGTGCACTCGGGTTCACTGGGATGCACTGGGATATCCCTGTGTGCAGGGGACAGGCTCTCACCACATGGCGTGTGTGAGGCCACCCACGGAGTGGAGCCAACCCAGACCAAACAGGGAACCACCCTGAATATTTCAGATCCCCCCTCACCATTTGACACCAGCACGGCTGGGCTGGGACCACATGCGTGTCTGTCACATGTGTAGGTGCCACTCTCAGTGACAGTGAAGCTGCCGGGTCCCTCCTGCCACATGCGCTGCTTGTCCTTGTACCAGGTGGTGGCACCAGCGGTCCCCGAGCCCTGGCAGGTCAGTGTCGCCCGGTCCCAAAGCACCGCCAGCATCCAGGGGGGATCTACAAGGAGCTGGGTGCTCTGGGCACCTGCAGGTAACAGGGGACACCAGCCTGCCAGGGCCACCATGGGGCTGGGGACAGTGGGGAAGGAACATGGCATCCCCCGACGACTCACCAGCGAAACCGAGAGTCTGGCCTGGAAGGGAAAAAGGACAGGGCTGGGTGGGGGTGGCCCTGTAGGGACAGCAGCACCTGAGGGACTTGGTGGGGTGTCTGTCCCCAAACTGTCCCCATGAATACACTGGTGTAGCATGGAGATTCTGAGGACAGGACACCTCAGTGACCCTGGGCTGAGGCAGGACATGGGGACACTGTGGACCCCCAATGCGTTCACAGTTCACCTCCCCCAGCCCTACAGCACCTGTCCCCATGGCCACATCCCATGGCTCTGTGCCCATGATCCCATTCCCATGGCACTTGTCCCCATGCCCCATCTACATGAGATGTGGCAATTTTGTCTGTCCCTGCACTCCTGTCCCCCTGTCCCTGTCCACACAGCTGCCCCAGCCCCAAGGTTCCTTTGGCCACATGCTTGTCCCCATGTTCGGGGTTGAGTGTTTTTCTGTTACTGTGTCAATTGTAAGAATTTTTCCCATTATCATGCCAATGGAGCTGGCCGGGTTACACCCAGGGTCCCTGATGGGTCCAGACAAAGGGGGTGGGTGGGGACGGCCCCCGGAGGGGCCACTGAGGCTTCCGGGAGGGCACTCGCGTTTCCGGCGAGCTGGGAGGAGGACGCCTGGGATCGTTCAGCCACTCGGCCGAGCACAGCAGAGCCAGACCCTCTGCGATCACCTGCCCTGCATCTGCCCCGTTTCCAGCCTCCTGCCTCTGCGGACACAGCTGATCCCCCGGACACACACGGTGAGCGAGGAGCCGCCGCCCTCGGTGAGGGTGAGCCCGTTCCTGCCCAAGACCGGCGTGGCCGCTGCTGCCCCACCCCCCTCCCTCCTGCCTTCGTTCCCGTCTGCCCTCTGGCAAATCCGGGCTCTGGACTAAGCACAGAGACAGCGTGCTTGCATCTAAAGGGACTGACACCGAGTTACCTATTTCGTTCTGTTAGCAATTTTAACTGTTATTGATTTCTGTTTGTATAGTTAGATATATTAGTAAAAGAGCTGTTATTCCCACCCCCCTTATCTCTGCCTCAGAGTCCTTGATTCAAACAATCATAATACTTGGGGGAGTGGAGTGGAACCAAAGTCTATTCCAAAAAGGGAAACTTCTGCCCCTACTGGCAGACACCTGTCCTTTCAAACCAGGACAGATTTTGGCGCCCAACGTGGGGCAGAGGGCACTGAGTTGAGAGTTAAGACAGGAATAACAGCTCTCTTAACTGGCAATATGTTGTCTGGTTTAATCTGGTTTGTGTTCCATGTGGTCACAGCCATGTCCCTCCCATTTGTAAGCCCTTTTTTGAATTTGGGCCCCCTCACCAAGGTTGCTATGGCTATTGTTCGATTGGTTTGGTGGATTGATTATGTCAGGAATTCATGGGTTTTTAATTTTTTCTGGGAAGCGGTTGCATGGATCCGGAGCTATCGTACTCTAACTGCATGTTTCTGGGGCTATTTCAGTAATGGTACTTACTGTGAGGTAACGAGTGCAAGGGAAATTTTTTCCCAACCCATCACCCAGTTTTTGAGGCTACCCCACTGGTTCTCAAGGATTTCAGATCTGTTTTAATTGCCACTGTTATTATACAGTGGCTGGTGTTGTTGATTGGCCTGTTTTACTTAGCATTCAGAAACAAGGGAATATTGGCTTGGACGACAACTCTGATACCTGCCCCAGGGACTAGCGATGATGCCCCACAGCCCACTGCAGAAATGAGCCATCCAGAGTGGGTGGGGGCTCTAGTGAAGGATATAGGCCAAATGCTGAAAGAGCATAGCCAGATGATGAAGGAGTATTTTTCTCCAGCTGGTGAGAAACCCTCCCTCTGCCCTAAAGAGGGAGAGTCAGATGGTGCTGCAGTGGAACCCGTAGATGTCGTATCTGTCCAGGTTCCAGCTGGATCACAGGAGCAGCCACAGCCAGCAGCAGTTGCTCCTGTGGAAACTAGGAAATCTAAGATTAAAACGAGGCACTTAGATAATGGCGATCAGCAAGGAGGGTCCTCAAAACCAGCAAGGGAGCCAGAGGTTGAGATTGTCACCGAGTCCCTCTCATACGATAGTCTCCGTAACCTGCGTAAAGACATTGCTCGGCGGGGCCGTGAGCCTTTTACAACTTGGTTACTCCGGGTCTGGGACCTTACGGGAACAGGTGTTCAACTGGATGGAACTGAGGCCAGGAATTTGGGATCCTTGGCCCAGGATTCTGGTGTGGACCAGATATTCGTAAGGGAGCAAGGCCTCATTTCCCTCTGGGACCGGCTTTTAATGAGTGTGAGAGAGAAGTTTGTACACAGAGAGAGAATGCAGGAGCACCACAGTAGGATGCGCTGGAAGACCCTTGAGGAAGGGATCCAGCAGCTGAGAGAGACAGCAGTATTAGAGGTACTCTTTGGGAGGGATGGACAGCATGACAATGACCCTGACAAGGTCAAGTGCACAGGGCAGATGTTATGGAATCTGGCAACCTTGGGTCCATCTCAATATACCACCTACATAGCAATGATTAATGCTGATAACCTTCCAGAGACAGTGTGTTCGGTTGCCAACAAACTCAGAAATTTTGAGAGCATGATGAATGGCCCAATGCAGGCTAATGTCTCTGCTGTGGCCAGGGACCTCCAACAGGTCGAAGATAGGATGAGGGATATGAGGGAGGAGATGATGGAGGAGATGAGGGAGGTGAGGAAGATCAGCGTAGCAGCAGTATGAGTCACAGGCCCCCAAGTCAGAGCTTCATGTCCCCCAGCTAGGGAGAGAGGGTACACCTCACGAGCTGACCTGTGGTTTTTCCTGCGAGACCATGGGGAAGACATGGGAAAATGGGATGGGAAACCCACTTCTGTCCTGGCAGCACGGGTGCGTCAGCTCAGGGAGGGAAATGCTAACCGAGGGAGCCGCACTAAAATGAAGGTAGCCTCAACCTCCCACAAGCGAGGTGCAGGGTATTACAGCAAGGAGGATGTTCTGTCAGATCCCCTGGAAGGAACCTCCACTATGTATGCCCAGGAAAGAAATAATAACCAGGGCTAGAGGGGCCCTGCCTCTAGCCAGGGAGAGGCATGGGATGACAGGATCTATTGGATAGTGTGGGTGCGATGGCCTGGCACATCAAAGCCACAGAAACATAAAGTGCTAGTTGATACTGGTTCACAATGCACCCTGATACCATCAGAACATGTGGGGAAGGTACCGGTTTCCATTGTTGGGGTGACGGGGGGATCACAGGAATTCACTTTGCTGGAAGCTGAGATTAGCCTGACAGGGAAGGGGTGGCAGAAACATCCAATTGTAACCAGCCCAGGGGCACCGTGCATTCTAGGCATAGACTTCCTCAGGAACGGCTACTACAAAGACCCAAAGGGGTTCAAGTCGGCTTTTGGAATAGCTGCTGTAGAGACAGAGAGCATTAAGCAGTTGAACACCTTGCCTGGACTGTCAGAAAACCCCTCTGCAGTAGGACTCCTGAAAGTGACTGAACAACAGGTGCCAATTGCCACCATGACCGTGCACCGCCGGCAGTACCGGACAAATCGAGATCTTGTGATACCCATCCACAAAATGATCCGTGATCTAGAGAGCCAAGGGATGGTCAGCAAGAGCCACTCACCCTTCAACAGTCCTATCTGGCCTGTGCAGAAATCTGATGGAGAATGGAGACTGACTGAGGACTATCGGGCATTGAATGAAGTGACTCCACCGCTGAGCGCTGCTGTGCCGGACATGCTGGAACTCCAGTACGAGCTGGAGTCCAAGGCAGCAAGGTGGTATGCCACCATTGACATTGCAAATGCATTCTTCTCCATTCCTTTGGCAGCAGAGTGCAGGCCTCAGTTTGCTTTCACCTGGAGGGGCGTGCAGTACACCTGGAACCAACTGCCCCAGGGGTGGAAGCACAGCCCCACCATCTGCCACGGACTGATCCAGGCTGCACTGGAAAAGGGTGAGGCTCCAGAACATTTGCAGTACATCGATGACATCATTGTGTGGGGGAACAAAGAAATGGAGGTGTTTGAGAAAGGAGAGAAGATCATCCAGATTTTGCTGGGAGCCAGTTTTGCCATTAAAAAGAGCAAAGTCAAAGGACCTGCCCGAGAGATCCAGTTCCTGGGAGTGAAGTGGCAGGATGGACGGCGCCAGATCCCCACTGAAGTCATCAATAAGATCACTGCAATGTCCCCACCAACAAGCAAGAAGGAGACACAAGCTTTTCTAGGTGCTATCGGCTTTTGGAGAATGCACGTCCCTGAGTACAGCCAGATTGTGAGCCCTCTCTACCAGGTCACTCGCAAGAAGAATGATTTCCATTGGGGCCCTGAACAGGAGCAAGCTTTTGCCCAGATCAAACATGAAATCGCTCATGCAGTGGCCCTTGGCCCAGTCAGGACAGGACCAGAGGTAAAGAATGTGCTCTACTCTGCAGCTGGGAACCATGGTCTGTCCTGGAGCCTTTGGCAGAAGGTGCCTGGTGAGACCCGAGGCCGACCCCTGGGATTCTGGAGCAGAAGCTACAAAGGATCTGAAGCCAACTACACTCCCACAGAGAATGAAATCTTGGCTGCCTATGAGGGAGTTCAAGCTGCCTCAGAGGTGATTGGCACAGAAGCACAACTTCTCCTGGCACCCCGACTGCCAGTGCTGGGGTGGATGCTCAAAGGAAAGGTTCCCTCTACTCACCATGCCACTGACGCTACATGGAGCAAGTGGATTGCCCTCATCACGCAGCACGCCCGTATTGGTAACCCAAATCGCCCTGGGATTTTGGAGATAATTACAAACTGGCCAGAAGGTGAAGATTTTGGTCTCGCTGATGAAGAGGAGCTGAAGAAGCTCCACCGTACAACCAGCTGCCAGCAGATGAAACACGCTACGCCCTTTTCACCGACAGTTCCTGCCGCATTGTGGCGATGAAGCAGAAGTGGAAAGCTGCCGTATGGAGCCCCATAGGACAGGTTGCACAAGCTACCGAAGGAGAAGGTGGATCGAGTCAACTTGCTGAACTCAAAGCTGTTCAGCTGGCCTTGGACATTGCTGAGAGAGAGAAATGGCCAAAGCTCTACCTTTACACTGATTCGTGGATGGTAGCCAATGCTCTGTGGGGTTGGCTGGAAAGGTGGAAAAAGGCTGACTGGCAACGTAGAGGAAAACCAATCTGGGCTGCTGATGAGTGGAAAGACATTGCCACTCGGGTAGAGAAGCTCCCCGTAAAAGTTCGTCATGTGGATGCCCATGTTCCCAAGAGTCAGGCTAATGAAGAACACAGGCACAACAAGCAGGTAGATCAGGCTGCACAGATAGAGGTCTCAAAGATAGACTTAGATTGGGAACACAAGGGAGAACTGTTCCTGGCTCGATGGGCCCACGATGCCTCAGGCCATCAGGGCAGAGACGCCACCTATAAGTGGGCACGAGACCGAGGGGTGGATCTAACCATGGACAGCATCTCTCAGGTTATTCATGACTGTAACACGTGCCCTGCCATCAAACAGGCCAAGCGGATGAAGCCCCTCTGGTATGGGGGGCGATGGTCCAAATATAAGTACGGAGAGGCCTGGCAGATTGACTATATCACACTGCCTCAGACCCGCCAAGGCAAGTGCTACGTGCTGACCATGGTAGAAGCCACCACTGGATGGTTGGAGACCTACGCTGTGCCCCACGCCACTGCTCGGAACACCATCCTGGGCCTGGAAAAACAAGTCCTCTGGAGACATGGTACCCCTGAAAGAATTGAGTCAGACAATGGGACTCATTTCAAAAATAGCCTTACAAAGACCTGGGCTAAAGAACATGGCATCGAGTGGGTGTACCATATTCCCTACCATGCACCAGCGGCTGGGAAAGTCAAACGGTGCAATGGTCTGCTTAAAACCACCTTAAAGGCACTGGGTGGGGGGACTTTCAAGAACTGGGTGATCAATCTACCAAAGGCCACATGGTTAGTGAATACCCGAGGTTCCACTAACCGAGCAGGCCCTGCCCAATCAGAGCCCTTGGGAGCAGCAGATGGAGATAAGGTTCCAGTGGTACACCTGAGAGGCATGTTAGGAAAAACTGTCTGGGTGAACTCTGCTTCCAGCAAAGACAATCCTGTTCGTGGGGTGGTTTTCGCTCAAGGACCAGGTTGCACTTGGTGGGTGATGCAAAAGGATGGAGAGACCTGATGCATACCCCAAGGGGACCTTGTTCTAGGGTGAACTATATATGATACTGTGCCTGTAACTACATGTATGTATATAATTTAAAGGTTTCAATATGATGTAGCATGTTGGCATGGAAAAATTCGGGGTGGATAATGTTGGGGGTTGAGTGTTTTTCTGTTACTGTGTCAATTGTAAGAATTTTTCCCATTATCATGCCAATGGAGCTGGCCGGGTTACACCCAGGGTCCCTGATGGGTCCAGACAAAGGGGGTGGGTGGGGATGGCCCCCGGAGGGGCCACTGAGGCTTCCGGGAGGGCACTCGCGTTTCCGGCGAGCTGGGAGGAGGACGCCTGGGATCGTTCAGCCACTCGGCCGAGCACAGCAGAGCCAGACCCTCTGCGATCACCTGCCCTGCATCTGCCCCGTTTCCAGCCTCCTGCCTCTGCGGACACAGCTGATCCCCCGGACACACACGGTGAGCGAGGAGTCGCCGCCCTCGGTGAGGGTGAACCCGTTCCCGCCCAAGACCGGCGTGGCCGCTGCTGCCCCTCCCCCCTCCCTCCTACCTTCGTTCCCGTCTGCCCTCTGGCAAATCCGGGCTCTGGACTAAGCACAGAGACAGCGTGCTTGCATCTAAAGGGACTGACACCGAGTTACCTATTTCGTTCTGTTAGCAATTTTAACTGTCATTGTTTTCTGTTTGTATAGTTAGATATATTAATAAAAGAGCTGTTATTCCCAACCCCCTTATCTCTGCCTCAGAGTCCTTGATTCAAACAATCGTAATACTTGGGGGAGGGGAGTGGAACCAAAGTCTCTATTCCAAAAAGGGAAACTTCTGCCCCTACTGGAGACACCTGTCCTTTCAAACCAGGACACCCCAAATCTTGATCTCCCTGTTCCCATCCCCATATCCCAGTTCCCCTTTTCCTGTCCCCACAGCCACCCCAAAGCTCTCGTTACACTGGGGTCCATGGCCTGGCTCTGCTGGCCTTGGGGTTCTCAGGGAACCCCACAGCCCCCCTGTACCCCCTCCCCACCGCTCACTGCCTCACCAGGGGCCATCCCCAGGGTGTCAGACCTGTCCCCAGGGCACTCACCCCACAGGAGTAGTGCCACCTTCCCGGCCATCCCGGTGTCCCCGGCCTTGGGCACTGGCTGTCACTCGCTGGTGGGGCCACCTGTCCCCTGGCTGGCGGCTCTTGGGATGAAGGGACAGGAAGTGAGGTCATGTCTCGTCCTCATGTGTAGGTGACCCTTGGTGGGGGCAGGGTGGGGACAGGATGGGGGCAGGGTGGGGCCCTTGTGGGACATGGGGGTGATGGTAGGACATGGTGGAGACAAGATGCTGCTGGAATTTGCAGGCTGAGGTGTTGCAGGGAGCCAGGGATGGGTGTCATGGCATGTGGGTCCCAGGTGTGGGGGTTCAGGTACACTCAGGAATGGGGGGACTGGAGGGAAAAGCAGCCATTGGGATGGAATCAAGGCAATGGTGGTGCTGGGTGATGGCAGAGCTGGGGTGGGGGTTCCCAGAAAGGAGAGGCCAAGGGAATGGGGATGCCAGGATTGGGTTCCCATAGCAATGGGGGTCCCAGGGATGCGCTGTTTCTGGGTGGACACAGGGATCACAACTCCTTCATGGGCTGTCTCATATTTTGGGCTGACTCAGAGCCCAGCACAACCACACATGGTGCTCATTGCCAGGGGGGCACCCCAGGCTTGTCCTGGGAGGTTCTGGCTCTCTTGCCCCACACAACCCCTGGGTGTTTTCCCGTCTCCCCATTACCTGACTCAGCCATCCTAGGCAGCACCTGAGCATGGAGCAGCTGAGGGATCCCAGGATGGGGAAATTGGGTCTGGGGGTGCAGGCAAATCTTGGGGGGCTGTGCGGGATAGGGGTTTCAGGCTGTGCCCCCCTCCCCACCACACCATAAATTTTGCTTTCTGTTTCCTGCAGCAGAAGGAAGAAGCCATTCATACTGAGGCCAGGACATGGATTCTGTATTGGGGGCATATGCAGAGGGAGCCCTGAGGGAAAAGGGCTCCTCTGGGCAGGTGATACCTGAATCTTGTCCCAGGGGGCTCATTGTCCTGGGGTGCCATGTCCTTGGGGATTCCTGTCCCAGAGGTGGCACATCGTGGATCCTGCTATCCTTGGGGGCCCAGAGCATTCCTCTTGTCCCCAGTGGGGCCCTGGCAACACTGGGTGCCCAAACTTAAAGTGATGCCTGTTTCGAACTTGCCCTGATGATGGGAAATCCCAGGTACATTTGGTTCCACAGCAATCTGTGAAAATGCCCGTGTGTCCCTCAGGCTCTGATTCCCTGGTAAATGCACTGCACCCTGCCCTGAGCTCCCTTGCCTGGGTACTCCCTGCTCCTGCTGGGACACCCCTGTGCCCCAGAGCCACGTGTGGAGCCCCTGCTCCATATTTCCACATTTTTCCCTCTCTTCTGGTGTCCACATCCAGAAGCGAAACACTCTTTCTGGAAGGCTCCAGAGGGCTGCAGATTTTGTTCAGGGAGGAGGATCCTGGTCAGGTTGTTGAGCAGATCCTTGTGGGATGTGCAGCAGTTCTGGGGCTCTCTCAGTGCCCTGGGGACAGGCACCAAATGATCAATTGCTGCATTTCCAGACTGGTTCCCTCGCAGCTGTGCCAGCAGGGGGGTGTTTCCAGCCAGCCCTGCTCTGAAAACCATCAAAGGGCCGCACAGAGCCACTGCTTGGGCTCACACTGGCTTTTGTGCTTCTTGCAGTGCTGAGCAAACCACAGCCAGGCCTTTTTTGGCCACAGAAAGAATTCTCACCTTTGCAGCAGCTCGAAAGCTGTAAGAATCAAAGCTAAGGGGACGGGGGAACTCAGGTCCTGGCTGCCACCTGAGGCTGGCCAGAGCAGGGCTGGCCAATGCCCATCCCTGGGCACTGGGGCTGGGCCATGGCTGGCCCCACACTTGGATGGCCACTGGCTTCAAGGAGCAGGAGTTTGGGAACTCCTTCCTGCCTGGAGCTTCATTCCTCAGCTGCTCTTGCTGGCTCAGATCCTGCAGGGGTAGAGTGAGATTGGGGAAGTCTGGAATCTCCCAGAGCCACCATCTCCCAAAACAGGAGCTCTTCTTTCTGCTTCAGGAGAGACAAAATGGAAGTGTTGTTGGGAGGACCACAGTCCAATACCCTCATCCCCCACAGTCTCCCCAACCCACACTGCAGCACCTATACCTCCTTTTCTCACACCCTGGAGTTCCCCCAACCCGTTGCCTACTCAGGTTCCCCCCAGGATCATCAAGACACTGACTGGGGAGTTGTGAAATTTAGGAAATTAAAGAAGGAAATTGAAATGATAAGAGGAAAAAACAGCTTCGATTGGGGGGTTGTGGGGGGTTAGGGCACAGACCAAGAGTCCCTTAATATCCCCTTTGGGGTTTATGTGAGCCCCCCAAACCATAGAAACCCCAGGGGACATTGCTGAGCCCTGGGTCAGAACAACAACTGAGGCACGCAGAGAAGGAGCTGTGACCCATGGGCTCACCCAGCCACTTTCCATCCCTGGCACCCCCATTCCACTGAGACTCCAATAAAGAGACCCCATTTCAGTATGACAATACTTCTCTAGGACCCCCATCCCAGGATTGCCAATCCCCAGGGTCTCCATGGCCCAGGACCCCCATTATCAAGGAACTGTCTTCCCCAAATTCCAGCCATTACAATCCGTCTTCCCCCGGAACCTTGATCCTCCCAGTACTCCCCATTTCCCTGGCACCCTCATCCCTGTGACCCCCATCCATGACCCCAAATCCCTCCAGCCCCCATGTTTCTGAGAATCCCATCCCTGAGTCCTCCCAGCTGTAGTGACGTCCCCTCTTCAGGACATTCAGCCCATTCCTCTGGATACCAATTGCTGGATCCCCACACCCTCTGTGCCCCCCACTCATGGGAACTCCATGTCCTGTGCCGCCCAGCCTTGCCTGCCCACAGCCTGTCCTAGGCTTGTGAACACCCTGCCCCCACCAAGATTCACCAACACAGTGAGCTAAGACATGTCCTCGCTTCCTGTCCCTTCATCACAAGAGCCACCACCCAGGGGACAGGTGGCCACAGCAGCGAGTGACAGCCAGTGCCCATAGCCGGGGACACCGGGATGGCCAGGAAGGTGGCACTGCTCCTGTGGGGTGAGTGCCCTGGGCACGGGCCTGACACCCTGGGGATGGGCCCTGGTGAGGCAGAGAGTGGTGGGGAGGGGGCACAGGGGGGGCTGTGGGGTCCCCTGAGGTCCCCAAGGCCAGCAGAGCCAGGGCATGGGCATGGACCCCAGTGTAACAAGAGCTTTGGGGTGGCTGTGGGGACAGGAAAAGGGGAACTGGGATATGGGGATGGGAACAGGGAGATCGAGATGTGGGGACAACAATGTGGCAAAAGGAACCTTGGGGCTGGGGCGGCTGTGGGGACAGGGACAAGGAGACAGGAGTGCAGGGACAGACAAAATTGCCACATCTCATGTAGATGGGGCATGGGGACAAGTGCCATAGGAATGGGATCATGGGCACAGAAGCCATGGGATGTGGCCATGGGGACAGGTGCTGTAGGGCTGGGGGAGGTGAACTGTGAACGCATTGGGGGTCCACAGTGTCCCCATGTCCTGCCTTAGCCCAGGGTCACTGAGGTGTCCTGTCCTCAGAATCTCCATGCTACACCAGTGTTCCTGTGGGGACAGTTTGGGGACAGACACCCCACCAAGTCCCTCAGGTGCTGCTGTCCCTACAGGGCCACCCCCACCCAGCCCTGTCCTTTTTCCCTTCCAGCCCACACCCTCAGCATCGCTGGTGAGTCATCGGGGGGATGCCATGTCCCTTCCCCATTGTCCCCAGCCCCGTGATGGCCCTGGCAGGCTGGTGTCCCCTGTCACCCGCAGGTGCCCAGACCACCCAGCTCCTGGTGGAGCCCCACTGGACGCCGGCGGTGCTGTGGGACCAGGTGACACTGACCTGCCAGGGCTTGGGGACCGATAGTGACACCATCTGGTACAAGGACAAGTAGCGCTGGTGGCAGGAGGGACCTGACAGCTTCACTGTCAACGAGAGTGGCACCTACACATGTGACAGACACGCACTGGTCCCAGCCCAGCCGTGCTGGTGTCAAATGGTGAGGGGGGATCTGAAATGCTCAGGGTGGTTCCCTGTTTGGTCTGGGTTGGCTCCACTCCGTGGGTGGCCTCACACACGCCATGTGGTGAGAGCCTGTCCCCTGCACACAGGGATATCCCAGTGCATCCCAGTGAACCCGAGTGCACCCCATTGTATCCCAGTGTGGTGAGACACCCGTGGGGACAGCTGTGCCACAGAACTTCTCCTGCTGGCCCTGAGACCCTCCTGCACAGTGGACACTCCACCCAGATGTCCCTGGTACCATGGGCACCCACTATGGACCTGTCTGAGGCTCCTCAGAGTGATGGGACCCTCCTGTCCCACAGAGCCGCTGGTGCTGCAGGTGCCAGCACAGGCACTGCTGGAGGGAGACACGGTGACACTGCGCTGCTGGGGCCGACGAGATCAGCCTGTCTCCAGGGTGCGATTTTACAAGGATGAGAGGGAGCTTATGGTGCCCCACTGGGGCACTGAGCTGTCCCTGTCCGCCCTGGAACTCCACAACAGCGGCAGCTACTGCTGCGGGGTCTGGGTGGCCTCAGGAATGTCACAGTCAGCCCCGGTCACAGTGACAGTGCACGGTGAGCACACCCACGGCTGGAACACCAATATCCTGACACCACCAAAGCCACTTCTCAGTGGACTCAGAGTCACTCAGAGTTCTCACTGCCATCTCATTCCCAGAGCTCTTCGTTGTGCCAGTGTTGGAGGGTCCCCCCATGCCACCCGAAGGGTTCCCCCTCAATCTCAGCTGCCTCAGGACCCCCAGCCCCCTGCGGCCCACAGTCCACCTCCTGTACTGCTTCTACCGGGATGGGCAGTTTGTGGGGAGCCTGCAGGGGTCTCCGCAGCTGCTGGTGCCTGCCGTGGGGGTCTCCCACTAGGGGAATTACAGCTGCGAGGTGCACTCCGAGGGGGGGACTGTGCGGAAGAGCAGCGCCCGGCTCGGCGTCACGGTGTGCAGTGAGTGTGGGGATGGGCACGGGGACCCCCCACAGCCCTCTGAAATCTGTCATCCCTGCTCAACCCTCAGTGTGCTGCCCTGCCCAGCTCTCTCCCTGTATCCCCGCATTGCTTTCCCTGTTACCTTCATCCGTTGCTGAGGTCCCTTCATTGTCCACAGGTCCCACCATCCTTTTCTGGGTCCCCATAATCTTCCCTTCAACTTTTCCATGTGTCCCTCCCCGGTCTCTGAACTACCTTCTTCCTGACTGGGATTCCCCCCACCCCTCTCTGAACCTCCTGCTCCCTGATTCCCTCACTGCTCCCTGGTTTCCTCACACCTCCCACGTCCCCAGTCCCTCCTGTTTCCCCTCGCAGGGGTCCCGCTCTCGGGGGTGTCCCTGTCGGTGCAGCCCCCCGGGGGACAGGTTACAGTTGGGGACCGTCTGGTGCTGAGCTGCTTGGTGGCCATGGGGACGGGTTCCCTGTCCTTCTCCTAGCACCGGGGGGGCTCAGGGACACTGCTGAACACTGGCCCCTGCATGGAGCTGCGGCATGTTGGGTACAATGACAGCAGCCAGTACCAGTGCTGAGTCACTGACGGGGACAATGTGTTTGAGAGCCCCACACTGAACGTCACAGTCTTGGGTGAGCAGGACCCTTGGGCTGGGGGTGACCCTATCCACAGCATCCCAAATTCCACACATTCCCATTCCACCTCATCCCCCCCACATCAGTCCCAGCCCAGCCCAGCCCAGCTCACAGCCTCCACCACTGGGTGTCACAGACCAGAGCAACTGGGACCATCTGGCTCCAGGTGTCCCCACCCAGGACATCCAAGCTGTGCATCGCTAACCCAGCTGTCACATCCCACACTCCACATCAGGTCACATTTACCCGACTGAGTGTGACCCTCCCAGGGCACTGAGACCCTTGGCACTGGGTTAGACGCCCCTGCTGATGTCCCTTATGGCACACATCACATCCCACCCACGCAATTCCATCCACCCCACCACCAGGTGACGACCATGCCCATTTTTGGACACAGCATCCCTCATCCCACCCTCACCCTCACCCTAATCCCATCCTCATCCCCCGCCCCTCAACCATCACATGCCGTCATACCACACCACATGATGACCCCCAGCACCAGGAGGGCATTGTCCTGTGTGAAGGAGCCCCTCTGTCTCCAGGTGCCACCATGCAGACTCCCTCATCCCCCCATCACAGTGTGCCAGCCCCTCCTCCTGGCCTCAGCCCTTTCTCTGTCCCCACAGTGCCTGTGACACCACAGGGACACTGGAACAGAGGTGAGGTCACATGGGGTCACTGGGATTGCAGGACGTCTGCAGTGACAGGTGACCCTGATGTGTTCCTTCTGTCCCCAGCAATGGCTGCAGGCCTTGGCAGGTCCCTCCTCTTCCTGGTCCTGCTTGTGGGTGGAGCTGTGGGCCGGCACCGGTGGAACAACATGGTGGGTGACAGTGGGGACAATGAGGGCCCCGGCAGAGCTATGGGACCACCGAAATGTGGGGGTAATGGGGTGGCATCCACAGCCCCTGACATGGGCTGCGCTGGGCTCTCAGGACCTTTGCTCAGGGACCTGAAGGATTTTGAGTGGTGTTGGCCTTGCAAGCATTTTGGGGAATCTTTCAGTGATCCTGGAGGAATATGCAGACTCCACTTCCTGCCACGCTTGAGCTTCTGGAGGCTGAAGAAGTCCAGAGTACTGGAGTGGTTCAGGGGTTCTTGAGGAACCAAGGAAGCTCAGGGCTGCTGGGGGAAATTGAGGGTGCAGTGGGGTTTGAGGATCCCTGAGAGGTTTCAGATCCTTGAGGACCCCACAGTCACCCCTCCCCTGTTGCCTTTGCACCTCACAGGAAGCAGCAGAAAATGTGAGTGTGGTGCTCACACCAAACTCTGGCCTTTGACCCCAACCCCCAAGATCTCCCATTCCCTCCCACACCATCCCCTTTATTCCCTCAGGGCCCCCCAGAGCCCCTGGCTCCCCCAGAGGAGGGGGAGTTTCTGTACACCCACATCAGGAGCACCAAGCAGACGGGGGGTGATTCCGGGCTGGGACACATGCAGAGGGACACATCACCCATGAGTGTCGCCCTGCCCAGATGCCACAGCCAGTGTCTCTCACAGTGTCCCCCTGTGCCACCACACTCCGGGAACCCCAGGTGACCTACGCAGAGCTGCCAGCAACCCATGGCTGACAAAAGAAAACTGGGGACATCTACGGAAATGTGCTGTGACACTTGGGGCACGGATGGGACTGAGGGCACTGGTTACATTGGGAACCCTGGGGGTATTGGGGGAACCCCATCATGTGGTAGCCACACGTGTGTTCACCACTGCTCCATTGGAGCCCAACATTCACGGGTAGGAGGGTACAAGTGGGGAGTCACGTGTGAAGCATCACAAGGACACTAAAGCTCCCCATGGCCCCAGAAACATTAAGGGCTTCCTCACCCCCATTCGATTTACATATACGGATCCCCATTCCATGTTCAAGTGCTCCCAGAATTCTCAGACACTTCCCCATTCCCTCCCTACTGCGCTTCCAGTACTCCCAAGGCCTCCCTATTTCCCCTCCCAGTACCTCTCCATTGCTCCTAGTACATCCAGGTGTACTGGGTTCCCATTCTCTCTCCCAGTATCCCTGCGCTCCCAATGACACTGCAATGACCCTCTCAGCACTCCCAGTACACCCACGGCTCCTCATCCCTCCTGTCAGTGTCCGGGGAACACAGGACTTGTTTCCCTCTTATTGGTACCAAAATGCAGTTTTTTTCGTTCAGCTGGCTGTGATTGTGTTTCTTTGTTCAGCTCTGATGGGCTTTAGGAATGGGATTCTGGAATTTTGGGCTGCCACTAGAAACCAGTGCTCAGGATTCCCTTCTGCCCTGTCTCAAACACCTCCTCTGCCGTATTCTCCATGCGATGATGTCACAAAGGCCTTTGGGGGGAGTTCCAGAGAATCTTCCTTTTCCAGGGCAATGGGGATCAGGCTATGGCACAGGGTGGGGTGTTAGGGACAGGAGAAATTGGATGTCTCAAGACATTTTGGAACACCTGAATTTGGCAGGGCTGGTTTAGGCCTTGCTTTTGGTGACACAAGGTCCTGTGTGTCATTTAGTCTGTCAGCCATTGCACACTGGGGACAGTGGCATGCTCTGCCAAACCCACCTCCGGAGTGGCCAAGTGACCAGGATTTCCACCTTGGAACAGGGGCCTTGAAGGCCCCAGGGCTTTAAAGGCAGAGCATGAGGTGGCCAAGTGTCTGAACCTGTCTTCTCTTTGAGTATTTGCCCTATCCACACTGGAACCCAGGAGTTGGAAACTGTCTTGGTTTAAAAGAAAAATATCTTCCAAGGAAAGCAGGAAGCCTCATGGAATGGAAAGAGCACCCATCCTTCCAAATTTTTATAACAGCAAAAATTATGAGGTTTCCAGGCAAAAATTTAAGAAGAGGACCAACAGGTAATTCTTAGAAAGTTTATAGAAAAGAACAGAACAGAACAAACAGCAAGACAAGAACTGAAATTTCCAACTGGCTCAGGGCTGTTTGTTCATCCTTGGTGCAGTCCCAGCCACAGACAGCAGGGGGCGCTGCAGGAAGCACTCCCGCCCAACAGGGGGCGCCCCGGTGCCAGCTCCAACCCCTCAGGGGCCATGGTGGCCTCGTGCGGGAGGGACAAGCCCAAATCTCTCCTTTGGCAAAATCACGCTTTGCACCAATCGGTGCCGGCACCAGCACCAGCAGCGCCCGGGCAGAAGAGACGAAGGCAGCAGCTTGGATCCTGGTGCCCGGTGGCAGCAGAGCAGTGTCCCAGCCCAGGCACACACCCTGCGCAACACCCGCCACCGCTCTCCCTGATGGCAACGCAAGGAAGGCAGCACCCAACCCCAGGCAGGTGTCAGGCCCACAGCAGCACCTCTCGTGCCTTTCCACCACAATTCCTGAAAACCCTCAGCCTTTCACTGCCTTTTCCTCCTTCAGCCCTGGCACAGCAGCTCTGGGAATGTTGAATTCCCCTGGCATGTTGAGGAAAGCGGGTGCTCCTTGCTGACATTGCCAGGGCTCCTCAGGGGCTCCACAGCACGTTTGGAGCTGCTGCTCCTCCTGGGCCACTGCTGGTCCCAACAGAGCAGCCACAGGGGGAGGAGGAGGAGGTGGGAGATGGAAAGGGGGAAGAAGAAGGGGAGGAGCAGGCCCTCTATGAGCTGTTGTAATTAGGGTCAGGGATCCTGAAGGTCAGCTGTGCTGCTAAAGCACCCCTGTGCACAAAAGCACAGCTCTGTTTTTGCACTACTATGGCTGTACTGGAAATATTTTGGAGCTCAGATGCCTCCAGCTCTGCCCACAAGAAGCTTTTTTGGATGCCAGGGAAGTTTTATGGAGCTTCTCACCATGGCCACTGCACAGGGATGAGCATTGGCCAGTCCTGCTCTGGCCAGTCCCAGGTGGCAGGCAGGACCTGAGGCTCCCCCCTTCCCCTTTGCTTTGATTCTTGCAGCTTTCGATCTGCTGCAAAGGTGAGAATTCCTTCTGTGGCCAAAAAAGGCCTGCCTGTGGTTTGCTCAGCCCTGCAAGAAGCACAAAAGCCAGTGTGAGCCCAAGCAGTGGCTCTGTGAGGCCCTTTGATGGTTTTCACAGCAGGGCTGGCTGGAAACCCCCTATGCAGGGGCAGCTGTGAGGGAACCAGTCCGGAAATGCAGCAATTGAACATTTGGTGCCTGTCCCCAAGACAATGAGAGAGCCCCCGAACTGCTGCAAACCCCAAAAGGTTCTGCTCAACATCCTGATTGGGACTCTTTTAGGTCTAAGCTGAGTAGGCAGAGCTGAACACTCAGAAACTATTTCTTCTGGGTTAATCCAGAAGCTGTGTTTTATGTCCTAAAAGAGCCACAAAGATCCTGTGCCCCATTGCAATGGGGGAGGAATGGGTAGCCCCTGGAGGAATTTGGAGCACTTGAATGGGAAGCTCTGGGCAGCCCCACATGGGGACTTTACATTTGTGGCCACCTCCTGGGCAGAGTGGGCAGGCATGGGAACCTAGGGGGAGGGAACACATGGGGCCAGGATCTTCAGTGTCCCCAGTGCCCCCAGTCCCCTGAGTGTCACAGCACATTCCCGTAGATTTCCCCACATTCCCGTGGTCACCCATGGGTTGCTGGTAGCTCTGCATAGGTCACCTGGGGATCCTGCAGTGTGGTGGCACGGGGGGACACTGCAAGAGACACTGGCTGTGGCATCTGGGTAGGGAGACACTCATGGATGACGAGTCCCTCTGCTTGTGTCCCAGCCCAGACTCACCCCCCGTCTGCTTGGTGCTCACGACGTGGGTGTACAGCACTTCCCCCTCCTCTGGGGTGGCCGGGGGCTCTGGGGGGGCCCTGAGGGAATAAAGGGGATGTGTGGGAGGGAATGGGAGGGCTTGGGTTTGGAGTCAAAGGTAAGAGTGTGATTTGAACCCCCCACTCACCTTTCCTGCTGCTTCCTGGCAGCTGCAAAGGAAAGAGGGGAGGGGTAACTGTGGGGTCCCTTCGGCTCTGACCCCTCTCAGGAATCCTCAAAGCCCACTGCTCCCTTGATTTCCTCCAGGAACCCTGAGCATCCGTGCCTCCCAGAACCCCCGAACCACCCCAGGGCTCTGTGCCCCCAGAATGTCAAGCCTGGTAGAATGGCTCAACCTCCAAATTCTCCCCAGGGCTACTGTAAGAACCCACAAAATCCCTGTAAGGCCTTGCAACACACCCACAAACCCTTTAGTACCCTGGGAAAGACTCTGAGTGCTTAAGTCACAGGCTGTGGGTGCTGCCCCATCAACCCCACATTTCCGTGGCCCCCAGGTCCCCGGGGCCCCCAATCGTCCCCACTGACACCCACCCATATTGTTCCACCAGTGCCAAACCACAGCTCCAGCCACAAGCAGGAGCAGGAAGAGGAGGGACCCGCCAAGGCCTGCAGCCACTGCTGGGGACAGAAGGCACACATCAGGGTCACCTGTCACTGCAGAGCTCCTTCAATCCCAATGACCCCATGTGACCCCACCTGTGTTCCAGTGGTGTCCAGTGGTTCCCTGTGGTGTCACATCCAGGGCCAGCTCTGGGCTGAGTGCCTGGAACACACGGTGCTCGTCCTGTCCCAGCTGGTTGGTGGCCACGCACTGGTAGGTGCCTGAATGTCCCACATTGACGGCCCCAAGTTCCAGGAGGGGACCCCAGGCCACCTCGTGCCCGTTGTGCAGCCAGGTGAAGGTGACAGGGGCTGAGCCCACCTGCACTGAGCAGTGCAGGGTCACAGGGTCACCTGGTAACACCTGGAGTGCTGGGGGACCGGGGGTGATGGTGGCATTGGCCACAGGCACTGTGGGGACACAGACAGGGCTGGCACCAGGTGAGGGGGGGATGGGAATGCTGTGGGTGGTGTCACCTCAGTCTGGGGACTCCACTCACCCAGGACACTGACATTCAGGGGGACACTCTCAGCCACACTGTCCCCGTCGCTGACCCGACACTGGTAGTGGCCGCTGTCATTGTCCCCAACATGCCGCAGCTCTAGGTCGTGTCCTGTGCTTAGAGGTGAACCCAAGCCCACCCGGTGCCAGGAGAAGGACAGGGGACCTGTCCCCTTGGCCACCGTGCAGCTCAGCACCAGGCGATCCCCAACTGCCACCTGTCCCCCAGGGGGCTGCACAGATGTGGACACCCCTGAGGGCGGGACCCCTGCAGGGGGACACAGGAGGGGTTGGGGACATTAGAGGAGTGGGGGACAGCAGGGAGGAGTGAGGGACTCAGGGAGGGGGAGGATAGGAGAGGGGGTGGGGGGATCTCAGTGAGGTAGAAAGGGGTGAAGTGGGGCCAACGCTTGGAAAGGGAAGAAAGGAATCCAAAGGACATTCAGAGAGGGGACACAAGGAGAGGGTAGAAAGGAATCGAAGGAATGATTTTGGTGACCCAGACAGGGATGGCAGGGTCCTGGACAATGGAGGGACATCAGAGAGGGAGTGGGACACCCAGGGAGAACTGTGGGGACCTGGTGGGGGATGCAGGAACCAGCAAGGGTGATGGGAGGACCTAGAGAGAGAGCTGGGAAGGCAGAGTGGCACACAGAAGGTTGAGCAGGAATGGGAGAGCTGGGGGGCCTGTGGGGGCTCCTCGTGCCCATCCCTGCACTCACTGTGCACCGTGATGCTGAGCCGGGCGCTGCTCTTCCGCACGGCTTCCCCCTCGGAGCGCACCTCGCAGCTGTAATTCCCCGAGTGGGAGACCCCCACGGCAGGCACCAGGAGCTGCGGAGACCCCTGCGGGCCCCCCACCAACTGCCTGTCCCGGTAGAAGTGGTACAGGAGGGGGGCTGGGGGCTGCAGGGGGCTGGGGGTGCTGAGGCAGCTGAGATTGAGGGGAGACCCCGCAGGGATATCGGGAGGACCCTCCAGCACCAAGACAGGCTTGAGCTCTGGGAAGGAGATGGGGGTGAGGACTGTGACTCTGAGTCCACTTAGAAGTGGCTTTGGGGGTGTCAGGATATTGGGGCTTCAGCCGTGGGGGTGCTCACCGTGCACTGTCACTGTCACCTGTGATGACACTTTTGCTCCTGTTCGCACCAAGCCCCCGCAGCGGTAGCGGCCGCTGCTCTGCAAATCCAGGGGTGACAGGGACAGCTCTGTGTCCCTGAGGGGCCCCCCCAGCTCCTTGTCATCCTTGTAAAATTGCACCCTGTTGAGAGGGCTGTCCTGCCAGGCCCGGCAGTGCAGTGTCACTGTGTCCCCCTCCACCAGTGCCCGTGCTGGCACCTGCAGCACCAGCCAGTCTGTGGGACAGGAGGGTCCCGTCTCACTGAGGTGCCCAAGACAGGTCCAGAGTGGATGCCCATGGCACTGGGAACATCTGGAGTGTCCACTGCATGGGAGGGTCCCAGAGACAGCCGGAGCACTCCCGTGACACAGATATCTCTGTGTGCAAGGGACAGGCTCTCGGCACACAAGGGATGTGCGTCCATTCACGGAGTGGAGCCCACCCAGACCTATCAGGGAGCCACCCTGAGCATTTCATGTCCCCACTCACCATTTGACACCATCACAGGGGGACTGAGCCCACTGCTGGGTCTTTGACACTGGTAGGTACCATTCACTGTGACAGTGAAGCTGTCGGGTCCCTCCTGCCTCCAGCGCCGCCTGTCCTTGTACCAGGTGGTGGCACCAGCGGTTCCTGAGCCTTGGCAGGTCAGCGTCACCTGGTCCCACAGCACGGCTGGCGTCCAAGGGGGCTCCACCAGGAGCTGGGTGCTCTGGGCACCTGTGGGTGACAGGGGACACCAGCCTGCCAGGGCCACCACAGGGCTGGGGACAGCAGGGCAGGGACATGGCATCCCCTGAAGACTCACCAGCGAGGCTGAGGGTCTGGGCTGGAAGGGAGAAGGGAGAGGGCTCTGTGGGGATGGCCCTGCAGGGACAGCAGCACCTGGGGGACCTGGTGTTGTGTCTGTCCCCAAATTGTCTCCACGGGAACACAGGTGTGGCACAGAGGTTTTGAGGACAGAAACATTTCAGTCACACCGGGCTGAGGCAGGACATGGGACATTGTGGACACCCCATGTGTACACAGGTCACTTCCATCAGCTCTTCAACACCTGTCCCCACAGCCACATCCCCATGGCCCTGAGCCCGTGATCCCATTCCCATGTCACCTGTCCCCATGCTCCATCTGCATGGGATGTGGCCCTTGTCCCTGTCCCTGCATCGCTGTCTCACCGTCCCAAACGGCTGCCCCAACCCCAAGGTTACTTTGGCCACATCCTTGTCCCCACACACCGATCCCCCTGTTCACAACCCCACATCCCAGTTACCATGTTACTGTCCCCACGGCCACCCCACCATTCTGGTCACACTGTGGTCCATGCCCATGCCCAGGCTTTGCTGACCTTGGGGTCCTCACGGTAAACCCACAGCCCCCCTGTGCCCCCTCCCCACCGCTCTCTGCCTCACCAGGGACCATCCCCAGGGCGTCAGGCCCGTGCCTGGGGCACTCACTCCACAGGAGCAGTGCCACCTTCCTGGCCATCTGGGTGTCCCCGGCCATGGGCACTGGCTGTCACTCGCTGCTGGGGCCGCCTGTCCCCTGGCTGGCGGCTCTTTGGATGAAGGGACAGGAAGCGAGGGCAGGTCTTGTCCTCATGTGTAGGTGGCCCTTGGTGGGGGCAGGGTGGGGACAGGATGGGGGCAGGGTGAGGACGGGATGGGGGTAGGTTGAGGACCTTGTGAGACATGGGGGTGATGAAGGAACATGGTGGGGACAGGATGTTGCTAGAATTTGGTGGCTGAGGTGTTGCAGGGAGCCAAGGATGGGTGTCCAGAGCATGGGGGTCAGGGGGAAAAAGGGACCCTCAGGAATGGGAGTTGTGAGGGAACAAGCAGCCATTGGGATGGGATCAAGGCAATTGTGGTGCTGGGCAATGGAGAGCTGGGATTTGGGTCCCAGAGAGGGGAGGAGAGACCAAGAGAACGGGGGTATACTGGTTTGGTTTCCAGGGGGTCATAGGGATGGTCTGTGGCTGGGTGAGCACAGGGGTCACAGTTCTTTCACAGGGTGTCCCAGATTTTGGGCTGACTCAGAGCCCAGCACAACCCCACAGGGTGCTCATGGCCAGCGGAGCCCCCCAGGCTTGTCCTGGGAGGTTCTGGCTCTCTGCCTCACACACCCCTGGGCGTTTTCCCGTCTCCTCATTTTCTGGCTCAGCCATCCCAGGGAGCACCTGAGCAGGTAGCAGCTGAGGGATCCCAGGATGAGGAAAGATTTCTGAGGGTGCAGGCAGTGCTTGGGGGCTCTGGGGGATGAGAATCTCTGGCTGTGCTCCCCCAAGATTTTCACTTTCTCTTTCCTGCAGCAGAAAGAAGAGGCTGTTTGTGTTGAGGCCAGCATGTGTATTCTGTCCTGGGGGAACATCCAGAGGGGTCGTGCCAGGAGGGAAAAGGGCTCCTATGGGCAGGTGACACCTGGGTCTTGTCCCAGAGGGCTCCTCTTTCTGAAGGTGCCATATCCTTGGGGATTTCTGTCTGAGAGGTGGCACATCCTGGGCACCTCTTTCCTGGGGTTCCTGAGCATTCTCACTGTCCCCAGTGGGGCCCTGGCACCTCTGGGGTGCCCAGAATTTAGGGGACACCTGTGATGACTTTGCCCTTATGGTGAGAAATCTCAGGTACATTTGGTTCCACAGCAATCTGTGGAGATGCCTGGGTGTCCCTCAGGCTCTGATTCCCTGGTAAATGCACTGCACCCTGCCCTGAATTCTCCTGCCTGGGAACTCCCTGCTCTTGCTGGGACACCCCTGTGCCCCAGAGCCACGTGTGCAGCCCCTGCTCCATATTTCCACACTTTTTTCTCTTTTCTGGTGTCCACATCCAGAACCCAAGCATTCTTACTGGGAGGTTCCAGAGGGCTGCAGGTTTTGTTCAAGGAGGAGGGTTCCGGTCAGGTTGTTGAGCAGATCCTTGTGGGTTTTGCAGCAGTTCTGGGGCTCTCTCATTGTCTTGGGGACAGGCATCAAATGATCGGTTGCTGCATATCCGGACTGGTTCCCTCACAGCTGCCCCTGCAGAGGGGGTTTCCAGCCAGCCCTGCTGTGAAAACCATCAAAGGGCCGCACAGAGCCAATGCTTGGGCTCACACTGGCTTTTGTGCTTCTTGCAGGGCTGAGCAAACCACAGGCAGGCCTTTTTTGGCCACAGAAGGAATTCTCACCTTTGCAGCAGCTCAAAAGCTGCAAGAATCAAAGCCAAATGTTCGGGGGAGCCTCAGGTCATGGCTGCCACATGGGGCTGGCCAGAGCTGGGCTGGCCAATGCCCATCCCTGGGGACTGGGGCTGGGCCATGTCTGGCCCCACACTTGGATGGTCACTGGCTTCAGGGAGCAGGAGTTTGGGAGCTCCTTCCAGTCTGGGACTCCATTCCCCAGCTGCTTTTGCCAGCTCAGATCCTGGAGGGGAGGAGTGAGATTTGGGAAGTCTGGAATCCCTGGAGCCACCATCCCCCAGGACAGGACCTCTTCCTTCTGCTTCAGGAGAGACAAAGTGAAAGTGTGTGAGGGAGGGCCACAGCCCAACACCCCCATCTCCCAACGTCTCCTCAACCCACCGTACAAGCCCTGCCCCCCCTTTTCTTCCACCCTGGAGTTCCCGCAACCCTTTGCCTGTTCAGGTGCCTTCCCGGATCATCAAGGCACGGATTGGGGGGTTGTGAAATTGAGGAATTAAAAGAAAGGAACTGAAATGAAGTGAGGAAGAAGCCTCTGGGGGCGTGATAGGGATACAGATCATGAGCCCCTTGGAATCTGTTGGGGTTTGGGTGACCAAAACACCTGAGGCACCCAGGGAAGAAACTGTGATCCATGGTCCCACCCAGCCACTGCCCATCCCTGGCACCCCCATTCCCATGGGACTCCAATAAAGGGACCCCAATTCATTATGACCCCCCTTCCCTAGGACCCCCATCTCAGGACTGACAATCACCAAGATCTCCATGGGCAAGGACCCCCATTATTAAGGAACCCACTCCAGCCCTCACAGTACCCCTTCTCCAGAGCCTTGATTCTCCCAGGATCCCCCATTCCTCTGGCACCCTCATAACTCAGACCCCCATCCATGACCCCAAATCCCTGCCGCTCCGTGCCCTTGTAAATCCCATCCCTGAGTGCTCATAGCTCTGGTGACTCCCCCTCTACACATTCCTCTGCACACCAATACCTGGCTCCCCACACCCTCTGAACCCCCCACTCCTGGGAAGTCTATGTCCCACCTTGTGCCACGCAGCCTTGACCCCAACATACAGCCAGGGGACCGGTGGCCACAGCAGCGAGTGACAGCTAGTGCCCATGGCTGGGGACACCGGGATGGCCGGGAAGGTGGTGCTGCTCCTGTGGGGTGAGTGCCCCGGGCACGGGCCTGACGCCCTGGGGATGGGCCCTGGTGAGGCAGAGAGCGGTGGGGAGGAGGCAGAGGGGGTCGGTAGGGTCCCCTGAGGACCCCAAGGCAAAAAAAGCCAGGGCATGGGCATGGACCCCAGTGTGACTAGAGCCATGGGATGGCTGTGGGGACATGAAGAGACAACATGAACAGGGGAACCGAGATGTGGAGATGGCCCCCAGGTGCTGCTGTTCCTGCAGGGCCATCCCCATCCAGCTCTGTCCCTTCTCCCTTCCAGCCCAGACCCTTGGCCTCACTGGTGAGTTTGCAGTGCTGTGGGACTGAGTGACACTGACCTGCCAGGGCTTGGGGACCGCCGGTGCCACCATCTGGTACAAGGACGGGCAGCAATGGGGGCAGAAGGGACCTGACAGCTCCATTGTCACCGAGAGTGACAGCTATACATGTTACAGACACAGCAGTGGGCTCACCCCCACAGTGAGGGTGTCAAATGGTGAGGGGGGTTTGGGTGTCCCCACCCCAGCACACAGGGACCCTGAGGGCTCAGGGTGGACTCAGCTTCAAGGGTCACCCCTTGGTGTCACCAGAGTTTTTCCCATGGTCTGGGGACATCCCAGAGTATCCCAGCGCGGGGGGACCCCCGTGCTGGATTTGGGGCCCCTGATGTGACCCAGTGGGGGGTCCCGGTGACATCATCTGTGACAGGTCCCCCCACTCCCAAAGACTCGCTGGTGCTGCAGGTGCCGGTGTGGGCGCTGCTGGACGGGGACACGGTGACACTGCGCTGCTGGCACTCAGGGGACTTGCCGGTCAACTTGGTGTACTTCCGCCACAATGAGAAGGAATTGGGGAGTCTCCACAATGGGACCAAGCTGTCCCTATCCCTCCTGGAGCTTCAGCACAGTGCCCACTACAGCTGCTACAGCTGGGTGAGAATCCCTGTGTAGTTGTGTTCGGTGCCAGCGACAGTGCAGGGTGAGCACACCACAGCCAACATCCCAACACCCCCACAGCCCCTCCTGGGGACTCGAGGACACAAATTCCCCTCCCCCATGTCCTTCTCAGAGCTCTTCAAAGTGCCACAGCTGGAGGGTCCCCCCGAGCCCATGGAGGGGTCCCCCCTCAATCTCAGCTGCCTCAGCACCCCCAGCCCCCTGCGGCCCCCAGCCCTTATCCTGTACCACTTCTACCAGGATGGGCAGTTGGTGGGGGACCTGCAGGGGTCCCCACAGCTCCTGGTGCCCGCTGTGGGTGTCTCCCACTCGGAGAATTACAGCTGTGAGGTGCACTCCGAGGGGGGGGCCGTGCGGAAGAGCATCGCCCGGCTCGGCGTCACGGTGCGCAGTGAGTGCGGGGATGGGCACGGGGAGCCTCCACAGCCCCCACGAGACCTCATCTGGGTGCATCCCCCTCCCTCAAAAATCCTCCTTGTGTCCCCCCTGCTCAGCCCTGTCTGTGTCCCCGCAGTGCCCATGATCAATGTCACCATCACCCCCGGTCCCCCGGCACTCTGGGTGTGCCCAGGTGACCCCGTGACCCTGTGCTGCTCAGTGCAGGTGGGCTCAGCCCCTGTCACCTTCACCTGGCTGCACAACGGGCACGAGGTGGCCCGGGGTCCCCTCCTGGAGCTTGGGGCCGTCACTGTGGGACATTCGGGCACCTACCAGTGCGTGGCCACCAACCAGCTGGGACAGGACAGGCACCGCGTGTTCCAGGCACTGAGCCCAGAGCTGGCCCTGGACGTGACACCACAGGGAACCATTGGACACCACTGGAACACAGGTGGGGTCGCTCACGGTTCCTATGTGGTTCTGAGGTTCCCAGAGCACAGATGATCCAGATTCTCGCCCACTCTGTCCATGACAGTGAGAGAAATGGAATAGAGCACAGCAAGGAAACTCCTGAGGTCACTGGGATTGCACAATCTCTTTGGTTCCCCCCATGACCCCTGCGTGTCCCCTCTGTTTCCTGCAGTAGCTGCAGGGTTTGTTGGGTTCCTGTTGTTCCTGGTCCTGCTCATGGGTATCACTGTGGATTATCACTGGTGGATCCACATGGGTGGGTGACGATGGGGTCAGGGGTCCTGCAGAGTGTTGGGAAGGCCCCAGAGAAGGGGAGGGCGGCCCCCACAGCCCCTGACTCGGGAGGGGCTGAGCCCCCAGTGACCTTGGCTCAAGGCCCTGGCGTGTCTGAAGGGTTGTGCAGGGCTGTTGGGGGTTCTATCAGGGCTTTTTTGGGGAATTCAGAGGGTGTTCCTCCCTGCCAGGCTTGGGGTTCTGAGGGGTCAGAGTCTTGGGGCAGTGGCGTGGTTCATGGTTGCTGGGATGCATCAGGGATACTGGGGGGACCCTGGAGGGCATTGAGGATCTGGTGGTGGTTCAGGATTCTCGAGGGTAGATGGGGAATCAAAGTCATCCCTCCAGGTCTCCTTTGGAACTGCCAGGAAGCACCAGGAAAGGTGAGTGCAGGCTCTGACCATGATTTGGGTGTTCCCCAAACCTCAGGACCTCCCATCCCCTTCCACAAACCCCCTTATTCCCACAGGGCCCCTTCACTGGAGGATCCTCAGGTGACCTACATGGAGCTGCTGGGGCCACATGGGCAACCTTGGGAACCCAGTGACATCTATGAGAATCTACAGCAAAAGTTGTGACACTCTGGGAAGGGGGAGGTCCTGGAGTGAGGGAAAGCCCCCAGAGTTAGGGGGAAGCACCCAGGGCCCCTGGGCTGGTGGAAACTGAGCCCACAGTGACCTCGGCTGGGTATCCTGGTGGTTTTGGGAGGAATTTGGGGTGTCTTGGTTGGGCTCCAGGGGCATCCCTGGGTGGGCTTGTAGGAACATTGGGGTGGCACTGGAAGTACCTGGAGGGTTTGGGAAGGTGATGGAAAGCTGTGCAGGGATGCTGGGGGATCTTTTTGGAGTCCTGCGAGAGTTTTGGGGGTGTCCCTCCCTGCCGGGCTTTGAGTTTTGTTGCTCAGAGGGTCGGGGACACTGGGGGCGTTGGGGACACTGCAGTGGTACCAAAGTTCTGGGGGGTTCAGGGGTGCTTGGAGTGTCCTGAGGCAATCAGGGGTGTAGTGGGAATCGGGACTCCACTGGGGATTTGAGACTCCCGTGGGTGGGTGGAGCTGCCGAGGTCCCAGGAAAGTTCAGGGGTCCTGGGGTCCCCATGGTGATCCCCTGCCCTTTTCCTTGCAGCCACCAGAAAGTCCCAGGACAGGTGAGTGGGGGGCTCGGGCCAGGACTCCTCTTTCTCCCTCCATGGACACCACCAAGACACCCCCCCCTTATCCCCACAGGACCCCTCGGAGGAGGGAGCGCTGCTGGACCCCCACGTGGTGGGCACCGAGCAGAGAGGGGGTGAGTACGGGGGGGACAGGGACACATCACCCACGGGTGTCACCCCCACCAACGTCCCCACTTCTGGAGTATCTCTCAGGATCTCCCTCCATATCCCCCAGGTGACCACAAGGAGCTTCTGGGACCCCATGGTGACAGCAGGACAACAGTGACAGCTACGAGAACAAGCTGTGACACTGGGGGACACTGGGGACACTGTAGGGCACTGGGAGCACTGGGGGCACTGGAGGTCCCTACTCCAGGGAACCCCTTGTGTGTCCCCTCCCTTCGGCTCCCATGGGTGCCCACCCTGCCCGGGAGGTGGCCACAAGTGGGGAGTCCAATGTGGGGCTGTCCAGAGCTCCCCGTTCCAGTGCTCCCAGTGCTCCCAGTACCCCAGGGGCTCCCGATTCCCTCCCCAGTGCCAGGGGGCACAGGACCCTTGTCCCTCTTCTTGGACACAAAGTGCAGCTTTTGGATTAAACCAGGACAAATGCCTTTGTGTTTCTCATCTCTGCCTGCTCACCTCGGGAAGGAGGAGGGTCCTGGTCAGGCTGTTGAGCAAACCACAGCCAGGCCTTTTACCTCCACAGAATTCTCACCTTTGCAGCAGCTCGAAAGCTGCGAGAATCAAAGGCAAGGGGGCAGGGAGAGCCTCAGGTCTGGCCAATGCCCATCCCTGTGCAGTGGCCAAGGTGAGAATCTCCACAAGACCTTCCTAGCAGATAAAAATGCTCCTTGTGGGCAGAGCTGGGGGCATCTGAACCCCAAAATGTGTCCATTGCTGCCACAGTAACACAAAGTCCCCGAGAGAGGCAGCAGAGCTGTGTGTTTGGGCACCGGGATGATTCAGCAGCATGGCTGAACTTCAGGAACCCTGGCACTAATTACAACAGCTCATTAAGGCTCTGCTGCTCCCTCTCCTCTTCCTCCTCCTGTAGTTGCTGTGTTGGGACCAGCAGTGGCCCAGGAAGAGCAGCAGCTCCAAACATGCTCTGGAGCCCCTGAGGAGCCCTGGCAGTGTCAGCAAGGAGCACCCGCTTTCCTCAACATGCCAGGGGAATTCAACGCTCCCAGAGCTGATGTGCTAGGGCTGAAGGAGGAAAAGGGAGTGAGAGGCTGAGGGTTTTCAGGAATTGTGGTGGAAAGGCACGAGAGGTGCTGCTGTGGGCCTGAGACCTGCCTGGGGTTGGGTGCTGCCTTCCTTGCGCTGCCATCAGGGAGAGCGGTGGCGGGTGTTGCGCAGGGTGTGTGCCTGGGCCGGGACACTGCTCCGCTGTCACCGGGCACCAGGATCCAAGCTGCTGCCTTCGTCTCTTCTGCCCGGGCGCTGCCGGTGCTGGTGCCAGCACCGATTGGTGCAAAGCGTGAGTTTACCAAAGGAGAGATTTGGCCTCATCCCTCCCGCCCGAGGCCACCATGGCCCCTGAGGGGTTGGAGCTGGCACCGGGGCGCCCCCTGCTGGGCGGGAGTGCTTCCTGCAGCACCCCCTGCTGGGCGGGAGTGCTCCCTGAAGCGCCCCCTGCTGGCTGTGCCCATAACTGTACCAAAAATGAAGAAACAGCCCTGAGCAGGTTGGAAATTTCTGTTCTTGTCTTGCTGTTTCTTCTCTTCGGTTCTCTAAATCTCTAAGTAATGAACTATTATTCTCTTTTCTTGCATTTTTGTGTGGTAGCCTTATAATTTTCACAACTATAACTATTTGGTGGGACTGTTCCTCTTTCTATTCCAGGAAGGTTCCTGCTTTCCTTGCAGGTATTTATCTTTTAATCAAGACAGTTTCCAGCTCCTGGGTTCCTGCTTGGATGGGACAGACACTCCAAGACAAGACAGAATCAGACACTTGGCCACCTCAAGCTCTACTTTTTAAGCCCTTGGGCCACCAAGAGCCCTGTCTCAAGGTAGGGTTCCTGGTCACTCAGGCACTCAGGATCTGGGTTTGGCACAGTGTCCCACTGTCCCCAGTGTGCCATGGCTGACAGACTGACTGACACACAGGGCCCTGCGTCACCCAAAGCAAGGCCTGACCCAGCTCTGCCACACAGAGGTGCTCCAAAATATCTTGAGATATCAAATTGTTCCTGTCCCTGACACCCCACTCTGTGCCATGGCCTGATTCCCACTGCCCTGCAAAAGGGGGAGGCTGTGGAACACCCCCAGGGCCTTTGTGACATCATTGTGTGGGGAACACAGCACAGCAGGGGTTTGAGAAAGGGCAGAAGGGAATCTAGAGCACTAGTTTATAGTTGCAGTCCAAAATTGGAGAATCCCATTCCGAAAGCCTGACAGAGATGAACAAAGAAACACCATCTCTGCCAATTGAACAAAAACTGCATTTTGGTGCCAATAAGAGAGCAATGAGTCCAGGCACTGGGAGGAGAGATGAGGAGCTGTGGGTGTACTGGGAGAGTTAAGAGGGGCATTGCAGAGACACTGGGAGAAGTGGGAGAGAGAATGGGAACCACCCGAATGTACTACGAGCAATAGAGAGGCACTGGGAGGGAAAACAAGGAGCCCTTGGGGTACTGGGAGCACAGTGAGGAGGGATTGGGGAACTGTCTGAGGGTTCTGGGAGCACTTGAATATGGAAGCTGCTGGTGGTAGTGGGAGTGGGGAGGTGAAGCCTTTGGGGGTTCAGAGAATATGGGGAGCTCTGGGTGTCCAGTGCAGCTTCACATATGACTGCCATTTTGTCCACTTACCTGTGAATGTTGGGCATCCACGAGAGCAGTGAGGGGACACACAAGCGTGGTTGCCCATGGTTGGGGTCCCCCAGTGCCTCCAGAGCCCTCAGTGCCCCAGTGCCCCCCAGTGCCCTGAGTGTCACAGCACATTCCCGTAGATGTCCCTGCATTCCCGCAGTTGCCCATGGGTCGCTGGCAGCTCTGCGTAGGTCACCTGGGGATCCTGGAGTGTGGTGGCACAGGGGGACACTGCAAGAGACACTGGCTGTGGCATCTGGAGCGGGGACACTTATGGGTGACATGTCTCTCTGCATGTGTCCCAGTCTGGACTCACCCCCCATCTGCTTGGTGCGGATGATGTTGGTGTACAGCACCTCCCCCTCCTCTGAGAGGGCCGAGGATTCTGGGGGGACCCTGAGGGAATAAAGGGGATGTGTGGGGGGAATGGGAGGTCTTGGGGGTTGGGGTCAAAGGTCAGAGTGTGATTTAAGCCCCCCACTTACCTTTCCCTGCTGCTTCCTGGCAGCTGCAAAGGAAAGAGGGGAGGGGTAACGGTGGGGTCCCCAGGACCCTGACCCCTTTCAGGAAACCTCAAACCCCACTGCACCCTCAACTTACCCCAGGACCCTTGAGCATCCCTTGTGCCCCCTAGAACCTCTGAACCATCACAGTGCTCTGGACCTACTGAACCCCCAGAACCTCAAGCCTGACAGGGATGCGGAACCTCTACATCTCCACCAGATCACTGAAAGAACCCCCAAAACTCCTGCAAGGCCTCCAAAACCACTCTAAATCCTTGCCAATGCTGAGCCAAGGTCCTGAGCAATGAGCACTGCCCCAGTCAGGAGGTGTGGGGGTTGCCCCATCACCCCCATATTTCAGAGGCCCTCCAGCTCTCCAGGGCCCCCAATGTCACTCACACATGTTGTTCCACCAGTGCCAGCCCACAGGTCCAGCCATGAGCAGGACAAGGAAGAGCAGCTATGCGCCAAGGCCTGCGGCCACTGCTGGAGACAGAAGGGACACATCAGGGTCACCTGTCATTGCAGAGGTCCTGCAATCCCAATGACCCCGTGTGACCCCCACCTGTGTTCCAGTGGTGTCCAGTGGCTCCTTGTGATGTCACCTCCAGGGCCAGCTCTGGGCTGTGTGCCCCGAACACATGGTGCCCATCCTGTCCCAGCTGGTTGGTGGCCATGCACTGGTAGGTGCCCGAATGTCCCACATCTATGGCTCCAAGCTCCAGGAGAGGACCCCGGGCCACCTCGTGCCCATTGTGCAGCCAGGTGAAGGTGACAGGGGCTGAGCCCACCTGCACCGAGCAGCGCAGGGTCACGGGGTCACCTGGGCGCACCTTGAGTGCTGGGGGACCGGGCTTGATGGTGGCATTGGCCACAGGCACTGCGGTGACAGACAGGGCTGGCACCTGTCAGGAGGGATGGGGATGGTGTGGGTGGGGCCACCCAGGATGAGGGTCTCGCAAGGGGACACTCTCAGCCACGCTGTCCCTGTCGCTGACCTGACACTGGTAGCGACCACTGTCATTGTCTCCAGCGTGCTGCAGCTCCAGGTGGGGGCCCGTGGCCAGTGGTGTCCCAGAGCCTCATTGGTTTCAGGAGAAGGACAAGGGACCTGTCACCATGGCCACTGTGCAGCTCAGCACCAGGTGGTCCCTAAGTGCCAATTGTCCCCAAGGGAGCTGCACAGACAGGGACACCCCCGTGGGTGGGACCCCTGAGGGGAAACACAAGAGGGACTGGGGACATGGGAGGAGTGGGGGAAAGCAGGGAACAGTGAGGGACTCAGAAAGGGGGGGGATCAGAGAGGAAAGGGAGAACCCAGTGAGGAAGAAGGGAGTGTAGACAGGGTGGGGAGGCTTGGGAAGGGGTGGAAGGGATCATTGAGAAGAGTCAGAGATTAAGCAAATGGAAAAATTAAGAGGGTTGAAGGGAACCACGGGGAAGATTTTGAGGAACCAGACAGGGATGGTGAGACCTGTGTGCAGCGGAGGGACCTCAAACAATGAGAGGTGCATTATGGGAGCAGTGAGGAGAGCAGGTGAAAGCTGATGGGGAGACCAAAAGTTAGAGCTGGGAAGGCAGAGTGGCACACAGAGGGTTGAGCAGGATTGGGAGAGCTGGGGGCACTGTGGGGGCTCCCTGTGCCCATCCCCGCACTCTCCGCGCACCATGACGCCAAGCCGGGCGCTGCTTTTCTGCACAGCCCCCCCCCTTGGAGCGCACCTCGCAGCTGTAATTCCCCGAGTGGGAGACCCCCACGGCGGGCACCAGGAGCTGCGGGGACCCCTGTGGGCCCCCACCAACTGCCCGTCCCAGTAGAAGTGGTACAGGAGAGGGGCTGGGGGCCGCAGGGGGCTAGGGGTGCTGAGGCAGCTGAGATTGAGGGGGGATCCCTCCATGGGCTCTGGGGGACCATCCAGCACCATGTCAGGCTTGAGCTCTGAGAAAAAGATGAGGGTAGAGAGTATAAATCTGAGTCCACTGAGAAGTGGCTTTGGGAGTGTCAGGAAATTGGGGCTCCAGCCATGGGGGTGCTCACCATGCACTATCACTGTCACCGCTGCCGACAGTGTCATTCCTGAGGCCATCAAGCCTGAGCAGCGGTAGCGGCCACTGTTGTGCAGCTCCAGGGGGGACAGGGACAGCTCTGTGCCCTTAAGGGAGTCCCCCAGATCCTTCTCGTCCTTGTAAAATCTTACCCAGGTGACAGGCTCGTCCCAACGTCCCCGGCAGCGAAGTGTCACAGTGTCCCCCTCCAGCAGCACCCGTGCTGGCACCTGCAGCACCAGAGACTCTGTGGGATGGGAGGTTCCCATCACACTGAGGAGACCGAGACAGGTTCAGAGTGGTGCCCATGAAACCAGTTACAACTGGGTGGAGTGTCCACTGTGAAGGAGAGTCCCAGGGACACCAGGAGAAGCCCCGTGACACAGTTGTCACCACGGGGGTCCCACCACACTGGGGTGCACTGGGATATCCCTGTGTGCAGGGGACAGGCTCTAGCCACATGAGGGGTGTGAGGCCACCATAGAAGTGGACCCCACGCAGACCTCCCAGGGAGCCACCCTGAGAATTTCAGATTCCACCCTCACCATTTGACACCATCACGGGGGGGCTACGCCCACTGCCGGGTCTCTCACACTGGTAGGTGCCAATCTCAGTGACAGTGAAGCTGTCAGCTCCCTCCTGCACCCAGGCCAGCCTGTGCTTGTACCAGGTGATGGCACCGGCGGTCCCCGAGCCCTGGCAGGTCAGTGTCACCCGGTCCCACAGCACCTCTGGCGTCCAGGGGGGCTCCACCAGGACCTGGGTACTCTGGGCACCTGCGAGTGACAGGGATCACCATCCTGCCAGGCCACCACGGGGCTGGGGACAGCGGGGCAGGGACATGGCATTCCCCGAGGACTCACCAGCGAGGCCGAGGGTCTGGGCTGAAAGGGAGAAGGGACAGGGCTGGGTGGGGGTGGCCCTGCAGGGGCAGCAGCACCTGGCACACCAGATGTGGTGTCTGTCCCCAGACTGTCCCCATGGGAACACTGGTGTAGCACAGAAGTTTTGAGTACAGGGTCACCTCGGTCACCCTAGACTGAGGCAGGACATGGGGACACTGTGGACACCCCATGCGTGCACAGCTCACCTCCCTCACCCCTACAGCACCTGTCCCCACAGCTACCTCCCCATGGCCCTGTGCCCGTGATCCCATTCCCATGGCACCTGACCCCATGCCCCATCTACATCCAATGTGGCCTTTGTCCCTGTCCCTGCATCCCTGTCTCCCTGTCCCTGTCCCTGCAGCTGCCCCATCCCCAAGGTTTCTTTTGCCACATCCTTGTCCCCACATCTCTGTCCCCCTATTCCCATCCCCACATCCCAGTTCCCCTGTTCCTCTTCCCCTGTTCCTGTCCCCATGGCCACCCCACGACTCTGGTCACAATGGGGTCCATGCCCATGGCCTGGCTCTGCTGGCCTTGGGGACCTCAGGGGACCCCACAGCCCCACTGTGCCCTATCCCACCGCTCTCTGCCTCACCAGGACCCATCCCCAGGGTGTCAGGCCAGTGCCCAGGGGCACTCACCCCACAGGAGCAGCGCCACTTTCCCGGCCATCCCAGTGTCCCCAGCCATGGGCACTGGCTGTCACTCGCTGCTGGGGCCACCTGTCCCCTGGCTGGCGGCTCTTGGGATGAAGGGACAGGAAGCGAGGTCACGTCTCGTCCTCATGTGTAGGTGGCCCTTGGTGGGGGCAGGGTGGGGACAGGATGGGGGCAAGGTGGGGACCTTGTGGGACATGGGGGTGATGGTGAGACATGCTGGGGACAGGATTTTGCTGGAATTTGGAAGCTGAGGTGTTTCAGTTTGCCAAGGATGGGTATCATGGCATGTGGGCCCCAGGTCTGAGGGTGTGAGGACCCTCAGGATTTGGGGGTCTGGGGGGAGAAGGAGCCCATGGGATGGGATCAAGGCAATGGTGGTGCTGGGCAATGGCAGAGCTGGGATGGGGGTTCCCAGGGAGGAGAGACCAAGGGAATGGGGATGCCTGCATTGGGTTCCCATAGCAATGGGGGTCCCAGGGATGGGCTGTGGTTGGGTGGCACAAGGCTCACAGCTCCTTCACGGGTTGTATGAGATTTTGGGCTGACTCAGAGCCCAGCACAACCCCACAGGGTGCTCAGGGCCAGGGGGGCACCCCAGGCTTGTCCTGGGAGGTTCTGGCTCTCTGCCCCACACACCCCTGGGCTTTTTCCTGTCCCCATATTTCCTGGCTCAGCCATCCCAGGGAGCACCTGAGCAGGTAGCAGCTGAGGGATCCCAGGATGGGGAAAGGGGGTCTGGGGGTTCAGGCAGTGCTTGGGGGTCTGTGGGGGATGGGGCTCTCTGGCTCTGCCCCCCCAAGATTTTCACTTTCTCTTTCCTGCAGCAGAAGGAAGAAGACGTTCATGCTGAGGCCAGGATGTGGATTCTGTCCTGGGGGGCACATCCAGAGGGGTTCTGCCAGGAGGGAAAAGGGCTCCTCTGGGCTGGTGATGCCTTAGTCTTGTCCCAGGGGTCTCATTGTCCTGGGGTGCCATGTCCTTGGGGATTCCTGTCCCAGAGGTGGCACATCCTGGGCACTGCTGTCCTTGGAGTGTCCAGAGAATTCCTGCTGATCCCAGTGGGGCCCTGGCAACACTGGGGTGCCCAAACTTAAAATGATGCCTGTGCTGACCTTGCCCTGATAATGGGAAATCCCAGGTACATTTGGTTCCACAGCAATCTGTGAAAATGCCCGTGTATCCCTCAGGCTCTGATTCCCTGGTAAATCTACTGCACCCTGCTCTGAATTTCCCTGCCTGGGCACTCCCTGCTCCCGCTGGGACACCCCTGTGCCCCAGAGCCACGTGTGCAGCCCCTGCTCCATATTTCCACACCTTTGTCTCTCTTTTCTGGTGTCCACATCCAGAACCCAAACATTCATTCTGGGAGGTTCCAGAGGGCTGCAGGTTTTATTAAAGGAGGAGGGTCCTGGTCAGGTTGTTGAGCAGATCCTTGTGAGATTTGCAGCAGTTTTGGGGCTCTCTCAGTCCCTTGGGGACAGGCACCAAATGATCAATTGCTGCATTTCCGGACTGGTTCCCTCACAGCTGCCCTAGCAGGGGGTGTTTCCAGCCAGCCCTGCTCTGAAAACCATCAAAGGGCCTCACAGAACCACTGCTTGGGCTCACACTGGCTTTTGTGCTTCTTGCAGGGCTGAGCAAACCACAGGCAGGCCTTTTTTGGCCACAGAAAGAATTCTCACCTTTGCAGCAGCTCGAAAGCTGTGAGAATCAAAGCCAAGGTGGTGGGGGAACTCAGGTCATGGCTGCCACCTGAGGCTGGCCAGAGCAGGGCTGGCCAAAGCCTATCTTTTGGCACTGGGGCTGGGCCATGGTGAGAAACTCCCCATTTCCTGTTGACGTGTGGGGTGACTTTGGTGTCACTGTGAGATCCATGTGCCACACATAGGCAGTTTGGGGACAGACACCACACTCTAGGTCCCTGTGCTGCTGTCCCCACAGTGCCACCCCCACCCAGCCCTGTCCCTTCTCCCTTCCAGCCCAGACCCTTGGCCTCGCTGGTCAGTCCTTGGGGGATGCCATGTCCCTGTCCCACTGTCCTCAGCCCCGTGGTGGCCCTGGCAGGCTGGTGTCCCCTGTGACCCTCAGGTGCCCAGAGTACCCAGGTCCTGGTGGAGCCCCCCTGGACGCCAGCGGTGCTGTGGGACCCAGGTGACACTGACCTGCCAGGGCTCGGGGACTGCCGGTGGCACCACCTGGTACAAGGATAGGTCGGGCTGACGGCAGAAGTGACCCGAACACTCCACTATCTTCGAGAGTGGCACGTACACATGTGAGAGACTCGGCAGTGGTCTCAGACCCCTTGTGATGGCACTAAATGGTGACGGGCATGTTGGGAGTCTAGTGTTCTTATATTATTGTGTCAATTTAAAGAATTTTTCCCATTTTCATGCCAATGGAGCTGGCTGGGTTACACTCAGGATCTTTGATGTCTCTAAAGAAAAGGGGTCAGTGGCAGAGGCTTCTGGAGGGGATTCGTGTTTTCCAGAGAGCTCAGAGGAGGACCCTCTGTCTCCAGCCCACGTGGCCAAACACAGGAGAGCCAGACCCTCTGTGATCATCTGCTCTGCATGTGCCCCGTTCCAGCCTCCTGCCTCTGCAGACACAGCTGATCAGCCGGACACAAACGGTGAGCGAGGAGCCGCCCGCTCCAGCCCATTCCCACCCGAGACCAGCATGGCCGCTGCCTCCCCTCCCGCCTCCGCTCCCGCCAGCTCTCTGCAGCTCCGGGTTTTGTTCCAGCTGCAGCACCGGGACCGAGTGCAGAGAGAGTGTGCCTGCAGCTAAAAAAGGGACTGGAACTGAGTTATCTGTTCTGTTTTGTTGTTAACTAAAACAACTGCTGTTGTTTCTGCTTGTAGGGTTAGATATATTAGTAAAAGAACTGTTATTCCTTCCCCCTTATCTTTGCCACAGAGTCCTTGCTTCAAACAATTATAATACTTTGGGGGAGTGGAATGAGAGTCTCTATTTTAGAGAAAAACTTCTGCCTTAATTAGCAGACACCTGTCCTTCAAATCAGGAAAGGGGGATGTTTGCCCTGGCACTTTTAGGGTCCCCGAGAACTCTGTATGGGCTACATTTCCGGGTCACACCTCTCATGTGACCAGAGGCCTTCCCCTTCAAATGGGGACATCTCAGAGGATCCCAGTGCAATGAGACACCCGTTGTTGCAATGGGGAGCCTCTGGTGCTCCCAAGTCCTTTGGGATCCCCCAGACTCCCCAGATGTGACAGATCCTTCCTGTCCCACACAGCATCTTGTGCTGGTACGGGCACTTCTGGAGGGGGGACACAGTGACACTGCGCTGCCGGGGCTGGCAGGATGCCACAGTCACTGGAGTATGGTTTTACCACGGGGACAAGGATCTGGGGGGGCCCCTCTGTGGGACTGAGCTTTCCCTGTCCTCCCTGCAGATGTACCACAGTGGCCACTACCGCTGTGGGGGCTGGGTGAGCTCTGGGCCATCACCGAGCTGACAGTGACAGTGACAGTACATGGTGAATGTGGGAATGGGGATGGGAAAACCCACCATCTTCACAGCTTTCCTCCACCAGTTCCTGTGTCCCTCATCCCTCCTTCTGTCCATCTCCGGGTCACCCAGACCTTCTCATGTCTGTCTCAGTTCCCTCCATATTTGTCCTGGTTCCTCTCTAGGTCCTCGCCATCCTTGCCTGGCATCCCATACCACTTCTGAGTTTCCAGCTCCATCCTCTGCTTTCCCTTCCCTACCTGGCTTGCTTCCACCCCTCCCTGCTTCCCCCCAGTCTCTCCCTGGGCTCCCCCCACCACTCTCTGAGCCACCCCACATCCCTCCATGGGTTCCCTCTGTCCTATCTCATCCCTGTCCCTCATTCCTGCCTGCCTCAACTCCATCGCACTCTGGGTCCACTTGTCCCTCCATGGGGTCTCCTCCCACCCCATCATACTCCCCTCCTGCCACTCCCCATATGTCTCACCCTTCCCAGATTCCCCATCCCACCCATGTCCCCCTGCAGTGGTCCTGCTCTCAGGGGTGTCCCTGTCAGTGCAGCCCCCTGGGGCACAGGTGACACTGGGAGACTGCTTGGTGCTGAGTTATGTGGTGCCAAAGGGACAGGTCCCCTGTCCTTCTCCTGGCCCCAGGGAGGGCTCAGGGACACCACTGGGCACTGGCCCCTGCCTTGAGCTGAGTCATGCACATGACAATGACAGCAGCCACTACCAGTGGGGACAGCATGGCAGAGAGTTTCCCACTGAATGTCACTGTCCTGGGTGAGTGGGACCCTTGGGCTGAGGGTGACTTGATCTACAGGATCCTAATCCCACACCAGGCCACAGCCCCACCACTGCAGGTCCCAGTCCTGAGTGGCCGGGACACTCTGGTTCTGGATTCCCTCACCCACAGCATCCCCAGTGGGTGACTGCTAAACACCACCATGAGTCACAGTCCTGGCTGAAAAGCTCCCTCTGTCTCCAGGTGCCAACATGCACAGGCTCCCACATTCCCCCATCTGACACTCTCTGGCCCCATTCCCTGCCCCCACTCTGGGTGCCAGCCCCTCCCCCCAGCCTCAGCCCTGTCTGTGTCCCCACAGTGCCCGTGGCCAATGCCACCATCACCCCTGGTTCCCCGGCACTCCAGGTGCACCCAGGTGACCCCATGACCCTGCACTGCTCGATGCAGGTGGGCTCAGCCACTGTCACCTTCACCTGGCTGCACAATGGGCATGAGGTGGCCCGGGGTCCCCTCCTGGAGCTGGGGATGGGGACTGTGACTCTGAGTCTAATGAGAAGTGGCTTTGGGGGTGTCAGGATATTGGGGTTATAGTAATGGGGGTGCTCACCAGTGCTGACAATGGCGATACGGAATCCACGAAGCTCTCACAGTGGTAGCGGCTGCTGTGGTGCATCCAGAGGGGGAGCAGGAGCAGCTTGGTGCCCCCGAGGGACTGCCCCAGATCCTGCTGGTCCTTGTAAAATTGAACCCCAGTGAAGGGTTTTCCTTCCATCCCCAGCAGCGCAGTGTCACTGTGTCCCACTCCAGCAGTGCCCGTGCTGGCACCTGCAGCACCAGCCATTCTGGGGGACAGGATAAAAATTGTGCTAAATTGGGAACAAGAAGCTGAAAACAGAATACCAACATAGCAAGAAAACTAAGATTAAGAAAGGCCTGGAAGCACTGGACTTTAACCAATCATATTTCCTGAGAGGTGCCAGCAGAGCATGTGGACAAGATAGAGGCACCAATCAAGTACTGTGTGATCCCATGGACAGTAGATTTAGAATGTATCAGTAGAGCATAATGTAAACAATAAAGAGGTTTCAGCTTAATCACTCTGGTTAGTTATTCACAAGTGTTGAGCTCCTGCATGTTGGTGACTCCACTGTGATTAACAAGGTGCTAATGAAGCAGAGCATCGCACCCTTTGCACTCTGCAGGTCTCTGTGAGTGAACAGGTGGGAGGCCCAGTCGGAGACCAGTGCTGCAGGACCTTGCTGGGGGAGTCGGAGGGCGGCTCCAAGGAGTGCTGGAGAAAGAAGGGTCCCGGAAGAAAGGCTCCGGAAAAAATATGGACAATGCAGCAGGGACACTGGGAAAGATGAGCAGCTGGGGCTGGCAAGATGGGAAAGGCACTGTCAAAAGAAGAACAGGCCTTGCTGAATGTCCTCCAATTTATTCTCTCTAAGAGAGCAGTTAAGTGTGACCTGGAGGTCTTAAAAAGACTCTTGTGATGGGGTCAGGAGAGAGGATTTTTTG